>NW_027332057.1:291120-591120 GCF_048418815.1 Hemitrygon akajei
TAATTGTCTATGGCTTGGCAATGTAACTTCTTCAATGTTGATTAAAAATAAACACTTTAGATAAGTGCTGTAATTTAAATATATAAGTGCGTAAGTAAATTCATAAATTGATGGATATAAAACAAACAGAGGCAGAATGTTTCATATTCCAGCAGCATGTATATCAATAGATTTCCCTCAACAATTCTAAATTGCTTCTTTCACCGTGTATCTTCTCTCTTAAGAGTTTGCCGATTCTTTTATCCGTCCCTCAATGTGCACAACTGTGTGAGTTTGTTCCAGTGATGTCCCACTCATAAATGATGTAATATTCATTTTGATTTTCTTATGTGAGCTTCAGATTGGTCTGTATCGCGTCATCCATGTTTTATTGATTATACAGTGACAGCCTTGTTCAGTGTGGTACTGAGAGAGTTTGTGAGTAGGAATGTGAGGGAAGCTCAGGTTTCACATTTGAAATAATCCAATGTCCCACATTGCAGCATGCGGCTAACTGATGAACTACTGAGAAACTGGGGTCACCGCTCAGGCCCAAAACCCACCCCACCCCGCCCCACTATGTGCCACCAGATATAAAACATCCCCGCTGTGTACACAGACACTCTGTCCAGTGCCCCATCAGCCCTGGGCGACATCGATGTTTACGTCATTTAGATCAGCCTCCCCTGTATCATACTTATTTTCGATACCTTGAGGTCCAGAACTGTCCACGGATCCCTGCATCTCTTAAACTATCTTCTCCATATTTGTAGTATCTGTGTGTGTGTATATATATATGTGTGTGTGTGTGTGTGTGTGTGTGTGTGTGTGTGTGTGTGTGTGTGTGTGTGTGTGTGTGTGTGTGTGTGTGCGTGTTATGTGTATTTCAGTGTATGTGTGTGTGTGCGCGCGCACGTTTATTTGTTTGTTCGAGTGTGCATATGTGGGATGTGGTATGTGGGGGTGCGTATGTATATGCCTGTGTGTATGTTGAAGCACCTCTTGTACATCTTGTAATGTATATGAATAAAATTTCCTGCTCGTGCTGTGGATTTTGAAACGTTAAGGTAACCATCGAAACCGCTGTTGATTCCACCTGAGGAAGAGTTAGATGCTGAAATACTGTGATGTTCAATTGGCTACAGGAATATAATTGGGTGATAATTCTGCCATTCACTGTCCTGTGGGTTACGAGCACAAACACCAATACGTTTGACTCTGGTGTAAATACCGGCATGATAATTTCTGTCATTTTTAGATTCAACTCCGTAAACAGATGTCTTCATCTCCTGCTTTAACATTAAATTCCTGCGTATTTGGGATTACCTCCGCAGCGTCCTGGTAGAAATAAATACAGGATCGCCAATTAAGGACACGCATTAGTAAAATTCAATTTAGAAACTATTATCACCACATTGTGTAGCAGCACCATGACCTTTCGCTCTTAAACTCAACCTCACGATTGATGAAAGCCAATGCACCATAGGCCTTCTTAACCACAGAGTCAACCTGCGTAGCAGCTTTGAGTGTCCTATGGAGTCGGACCCTAAGATCCCTCTGATCCTCCAAACTGCCAAGAGTCTTACCATTAATACTATATTCTGCCATCATATTTGACCAACCAAAATGCATCCTATCAGTGTCCCGTTGTAAATTCTGTCAGCCCACCACAATATCCACAATACCCCCAACCTTTGTGTCATCAGCAAATTCTCTAAGTTATCCCTCTACATCCTCATCCAGGTCATTTATAAAAAAAACCCACAAAGAATAGGGGTCCCAGAACAGATCCCTGAGGCACACCACTGGGCACTGGCTTCCATACAGAATATGACCCGTCTACAATCTGTTTTTGCCTTCTGTGGGGAAGCCAGTTCTGGATCCGCAAAGCAATGTCCCCTTGGATCCCATGCCTCCTTACTTTCTCGATAAGCCTTGCATGGTGTTCCTTATCAAATGCCTTGCTAAAATCCATATACGCTACACCTATGGCTCTACCTTCATCAATATGCTTAGTCACATCCTCAAAAATTCAATCAGGCTCGTGAGGCACGACCTGCCTTTGACAATGCAATGCTGATTATTCCGAATCATATTATACCTCTACAAATGTTCATAAATTCTGCCTCTTAAGATCTTCTCCATCAACCTACCAACCACTGAAGTAAAACTCACTGGCCTATAGGTTCCTGGGCTATCCCTACTCCCTTTCTTGAATAAGAGAACAAGATCCGCAACCCTCCAATCCTCCGGAACCTCTCCCGTCCTCATTGATGATGCAAAGATCATTGCCAGAGGCTCAGCCATCTCCACTCTCGCTCCCACAGTAGCCCGGGGTACATCCCGTCCGGTCCCGGGAACTTATCCAACTGGATGCTTTCCAAAATCTCCGGCACATTCTCAAGCTTTTCAGTCCACTGCAAGACATCCCTACAATGGCCAAGATCCTTTTCTGTAGTGAATACTGAAGCAAATTATTCTTTAAGTACCTCCATTATTTCCTCGGGCTCCATAAACACTTTTCCATTCTCACACTTGATTGGTCCTATTCGCTCACATCTTATCCTCTTGCTCTTCACATGCTTGCGGAATGCCTCGGGGTTTTCCTTAGTCCTGAATTATGTGTGTTTATGTTTTCTTTAAGCGGGTTCTTTGCTTTGTGGCCGCCTGCAACAAGACGAACCTCAAGGCTGTCTACTGTATACATACTTTGATGGTAAATGTGCTGTGAACTATGAACAAGTCGGGAGCAATGTTAGGAAGGCGCGCTGGCCTTCATTTGTCTGGAATCGAGCTCAAACATGGTGCGAAAATGTTGCAGATCTGTAAGGCACAGGTTAGACCACACTTGAAATGTTGAGCTTTGGAAGACGGTGGGAACGTTAAAGGGGGTGAAGAGCAGATTTACCAGGATACCACCTGGGCTACACACACGGTGTTGTACAGACAATAAGTCGTTGTGATTGGAAGACGCTGCCTGCTCCTGTGGCAGAGATGGGGTCATCAGGTGTCTTCAAATGTAACTGCACACACAGATGACGGGCGATTCATGTGTAGATATCGAAACGATAGAGGAAGCAAGGTAAACGAGACGGCTCATATAATAATCAGCTCAAAGCAGTTAAGGCCATAAGGACATTAAGAATAGGAGCAGAATTAGTCAAGTTGGTCTATCGAGTCTGCTCCGCCATTTCATCATGGCTGATCCAATTTTCCTTTCAGCCCCAATGTCTTGTTTTATTTTTCTCTCCATGACCTGAAAAATAAAGAATCTATCACTTTCCGTCTTAAATATACATAAAGACTTGGACTTTGCAGTTGCCCGCGGCAAGGACTTACAGGATTCAGCCCTCTCTGGCTAACGAAATTAGTTCTGTTTGCCGTTCTACAAGGACGCTCCTCTATTCTGAGGCAGCGTCCTCTGGTCCTAGACTCTCTCACTATAAAACATTATCCATCCCACATCTATTCTGTCAAGATCTTTCACCATTCGATATTTCCAATGACGTCACACCTCATTTTTCTGTTTTCCGGTGAATTCCGGGCCAGAGCCAACAAACCCTCTTCATATGACAAGCCGTTAAATCCGGAAATCATTTTCGTAAACCGGGACTGAGCACTCTCTTGTTTCAGAACATCCTTTCTAAGCGGAGAATCGCAAATCTGCTCACAACACTCAATGTGCAGCCCTAACAGTGATTTATAAAGACTCAACGTTATATTGAATCGGGGAGTGACCACCTGCTATAGTGTTCTCTGGGTTATTTCCGCGGTGGTCATGAAGACTGGCTTTCTAAAGAATGGCCCCTCCCTCTTTCTCTCCTTTCCCCAGTCGATATCAGATGATTCTTGCCCCTATGGCTTTGCTAAACCTGACTTGTGCTGATGCAATCAACGTTGACTTTTCCTGCCGAGGGGAAACTACAGAATGACGCGCGAAGCATCACGGGTTCAAAATGCCGAAAGGCATCCTCCCGAGGATTCACAGATACTGGATCCCGAGGGAGCAGTGTGCGGTCAGTTAGATGACTGAGGGTGGGTCCAAATGCCGAAAGGCATCCTCCCGAGGATTCACAGATACTGGATCCCGAGGGAGCAGTGTGCGGTCAGTTAGATGACTGAGGGTGGGTCCAAATGCCGAAAGGCATCCTCCCGAGGATTCACAGATACTGGATCCCGAGGGAGCAGTGTGCGGTCAGTTAGATGACTGGGGGTGGGTCCAAATGCCGAAAGGCATCCTCCCGAGGTATCACAGATACTGGATCCCGAGGGAGCATTGTGCGGTCAGTTAGATGACTGGGGGTGGGTCCAAATGCCGAAAGGCATCCCCCCGAGGTATCACAGATACTGGATCCCGAGGGAGCAGTGTGCGGTCAGTTAGATGACTGGGGGTGGGTCCAAATGCCGAAAGGCATCCTCCCGAGGATTCATAGATACTGGACCCGAGGGAGCAGTGTGCGGTCAGTTAGATGACTGAGGGTGGGTCCAAATGCCGACAGGCATCCTCCCGAGGATTCATAGATACTGGATCCCGAGGGAGCAGTGTGCGGTCAGTTAGATGACTGGGGGTGCGTCCAAATGCCGAAAGGCATCCTCCCGAGGATTCACAGATACTGGATCCCGAGGGAGCAGTGTGCGGTCAGTTAGATGACTGAGGGTGGGTCCAAGTGCCGAAAGGCATCCTCCGGAGGATTCACAGATACTGGATCCCGAAGGAGCAGTGTGCGGTCAGTTAGATGACTGAGGGTGGGTCAGAATGCCGAAAGGCATCCTCCCGAAGATTCACAGATACTGGATCCCGAGGGAGCAGTGTGCGGTCAGTTCGATGACTGAGGGTGGGTCCAAATGCCGAAAGGCATCCTCCGGAGGATTCACAGATACTGGATCCCGAGGGAGCAGTGTGCGGTCAGTTAGATGACAAAGGGTGGGTCAGAATGCCGAAAGGCATCCTCCCGAGGATTCACAGATACTGGATCCCGAGGGAGCAGTGTGCGGTCAGTTAGATGACTGGGGGTGGGTCAGAATGCCGAAAGGCATCCTCCCGAGGATTCACAGATACTGGATCCCGAGGGAGCAGTGTGCAGTCAGTTAGATGACTGGGGGTGGGTCAGAATGCCGAAAGGCATCCTCCCGAGGATTCACAGATACAGGATCCCGAGGGAGCAGTGTGCGGTCAGTTAGATGACTGAGGGTGGGCCGAAATGCCGAAAGGCATCCTCCCGAGGATTCACAGATACTGGATCCCGAGGGAGTAGTGTGCGGTCAGTTAGATGACTGAGGGTGGGTCCAAATGCCGAAAGGCATCCTCCCGAGGATTCACAGATACTGGATCCCGAGTGAGCAGTGTGCGGTCAGTTAGATGACTGAGGGTGGGTCCAAATGCCGAAAGGCATCCTCCCGAGGATTCACAGATACTGGATCCCGAGGGAGCAGTGTGCGGTCAGTTAGATGACTGAGGGTGGGTCAAATTGCCGAAAGGCATCCTCCCGTGGATTCACAGATACTGGATCCCGAGGGAGCAGTGTGCGGATAGTTAGATGACTGAGGGTAGTTCCAAATGCCGAAAGGCATCCTCCCGAGGATTCACATACTGGATCCCGAGGGAGCAGTGTGCGGTCAGTTAGATGACTGAGGCTGGGTCCAAATGCCGAAAGGCATCCTCCCGAGGATTCACAGATACTGGATCCCGAGGGAGCAGTGTGCTGTCAGTTAGATGACTGAGGCTGGGTCCAAATGCCGAAAGGCATCCTCCCGAGGATTCACAGATACTGGATCCCAAGGTAACAGTGTGCGGTCAGTTAGATGACTGGGGGTGCGGGTGTGCTCTGGGTTGCTGTTCGTGTGGATGTTTCTGGTGGGTGGTGGGGTTCTGTGGCGGTTGAGCAATGGGCTTCTGCTGAGCGTGAGGAGTCAAATGGGTGCTGTGGGAGTGGCTGATGTGCAGTTATGGGCCCGTAGAATCAAGATTAGGTACACGGATCTTGTTTTTCTCGTCAAGCCAGTACGGGAATGGAGATGCAGTCGCGGTGCTTGTGGGGGAGGGGGTGTATGAGGACGGCTTCAGCGTCTGACGGGTTACATATGAGCTGGGTGGTGTTCGATAAAGGCCCGAGGTCAATGTCAGATGCCTGGGAGCTTTGGGGTCTGCTGGGGAGGAATAGTCGCAGTGTGAGTTGATGGGAAGGAGTTGAGTCAGCGAGAAAGTGGGCGGTATGTGGTCATTGGAAAATGGTGAGGTAGAGTCAGTGGAAAACAACGTAGTGGGATTTGTGGCCATTGGGGCCGTATGGGCGGATCAGATTGAGTGAGGGCTGCTGGAGAGGGTATGGCAGCTCGGTGGCTGTTCTATAATTTATTTTCTGCTGCCTTCCTTCTTTCCCAAAGAGAGGAGTAACATTTGCAATTTCCTAGTCCTCTGGCATCATGACAGATGTCAATGATTTTGATAGTTGGTTTCTCATGCACCACAATCTCTAATGCTACCTCTTTCAGAACCCCAGAGTGCGGTTCTTGTGATCCGTGTGACTTATGTAACTTTCTGTCTTTCAGCTCTAAGGCAGCTTCTATCTTTTAACAGTAACTGCGCACATTTATCTTCCTTCACATACCACAACATCAGGCATACAGCTAGTATTTGCCACAATGAACACTGATGCAAAATACTGATTTAATTCATCAGCCATCTCTTTGTCCACCGTTATTATTTCTCCTGCCTCATTTTCTAGCGGCCGTATATCCATTCTCATTTCTCTTTTATTTTTAACATACTTGAAAAATCTTTACAATCCACTTTGATATTATTTGCTGCCTTGCTTTCATATTTTATCTTTTCCCTTTTAATGACCATTTGAGTTGCTCTCTGTAGGTTTAAACAAAGCTTCCCAATCCTCTATCTTCCCATTAATTTTTGCTTTGTTGTTTGACCTTTCTTTTGCTTTCACAATAGCCTTGACTTCCCTTGTCAGCCACAGTTGTACTATTTTACAATGTGAGTATTTATTCAAATTTGAGATACACATGTCCTGCACATTCCTCATTTTCCCAGAAACGGACGACCTTTCTGCTCTGCTGACCTCCCTGCCTGTAGCTCCTTCCAATTGACTGTACTTTGATCAGCTACTCTCTCGTACCACTGTAATTTCCCGTACTCAAGTGAAATACTGCTACTTCAGACTTCACCTCGTCCTTATCAAATTTAAAGTAGAACACACTCGCTACAGTTCCTTTCTCTCTCCCTTTCCCTTCTTCGCCACCGCCCCATGTTCTGTGCCTATAACCAGGTTGCCGCGGCATTCTTCCAGGAGGTCATCCCTGACAAATGTATCCAAAGCGCTATACTTTATTTTTCATGGGAATGTGTCATGGTACGGTCCGTGAAATCCGCATTCCGGTTCACTGTCTGGTCTACGTACCTTATTCCAGGTTTTCCGGGTTTCCTCAGATTCTGTTGAGGCAGCTGATTCTTGTTTGGGCTGGCTTCATAAATAGCTTCAGGATTCAGCCTCTGGCTGCTAGATTGCTCCTGTCTAAACCCCCTGTCTGCATCCCTTCCCTTTACCTTCCTGCCAGGAGCCTCGCCTGGCCTCAGCTTGCCTCTGCCTGGAGCCTCGCCTGGCCTGGCCTTGCCTCCGCCTGGAGTCCCGTCTGGCCTCGTCTTCCCTCTGCCTGGATTCTCGCCTCACCTCGCCTGGCCTCCTCCTGGAGCCTCGCCTCGCCTTGCCTGTGTCTGGAGCCTCGCCCTGTTTGGAACTGTCTGTGTCCACGCCTTCGCTAGGTAGGTCCGGCCGTTCTGCCGCTAACTAGCGTTAGGAACTGTCTCGTCGGGTTCTGTGTTCGGTGTGATGAGACCCTTGCTCTACGTCCTGTACCCAAGGAGATGTCCCGGCTCAGTGTTCCATGCTCCTGACTCTCCTTCGTCCAAGGATCAGTTTTCTGCGTTCTTGTCTCTTCCTCGACCATGTCAAAAGGTTTCGGGGCCTCATCCAGTCCCAGTCACGTCCAAGGCCCTTGTCCTGTACAAGCCTCGGCTTTGTGTTCACGTCTTGTCATTTGCCACGCCCAGCCCAGGAGTACTTTGCCCAGCCCAGTGCTGCGGTTCCCTCGTCCTGTGCTGGGGTTCCCACGTCCTGTCCATGAATCTCACGTCCAGTCCTGTTGTCTCTCGTCGTCCTGTAACCTCGTCATGTCCTCGCCTAGTTCTGGGGTCCAAGCCCGAGTCAAGACCCAGGTTCTGTGTCCTTGTCCAGTCTCTGGCTCGAAGTCCAAGACCAAGCTCCAGGTTCAAAGTTCCATGCCCTGGTTCCTTATCCTAGTCAGGTCCTAGCGCAGGCCCGGAGTCCTTGTCTCGTCCGGGGCCTGTGTCGTGCCCAGCGTCCTTTCTTCCTCTCCTCCCCTGCTTTCTTCTCACGCCTAGTCCTGTTACTGGTAGTTCAGTGTCTGTGTCTTGCATTTGGGTCCGGTCCCACTGTCACACCTTGTGACAGAATGGCCACGGTGTGTTCTGTTGTAACTGCCTTTTACCATTTCTCCTGACGGGCACCCAACTAATAGAAGAGCACACCACAGGCCTTTAAATGGTCCAGTAAGAGAGAGAAAAATGACAAAAATGGAACCTTACAGACGGTTTACACAGAGCCGACGGCTCCTCCGAGCCGAAGGCTCCTTTGAGACAAAGCCTGTCGCTTCTACTCTCGCCAACTAGCCTACATGTGTGCAATGGCCGCACCGCTGATGGCGGTCATTGCGCATGGGGATTTAACTTATTGGTGGACGTTTTGTGATAATTTATTAACAAATGCACTTTCAATCTTGTACTTTATACAGTACCTACTTGGTTGTTTAAGTCGATTTTGTGATCTGCTGGAAATGTTTCTTGCTCTGGGATAATCTAATGTGCAAGTGGGTATGACAGCAGCTTTGGGCGTGCATACGGATTACGTCGTGCGCACGGATTGATGGGAATGTCGCCGAGTATGTGCGCACAGGGATTTTAGGGGTGCGTGCGTGTTTTGGGTGCACACGGTTTTGGTGATGTCCGCAGGTTTAGGTGTCGGTCGGCGTATACGGGTGCACATGGATTTGTGGGTGCCGGTCGATTTCGAGCTGTTAAAATCTCAAAGACGTTTCATTTATTTGAGTTTTAATAACAACTGATCTTTAAACGTTGAACTTTGTTCTAGCTATTAAGGCTGCTATTTTGTGAATGATTCTTTTGTGAAAATCAAATGTGCATAACTGGGTTTCAGTCGGGTTGACGGTGTACACGGTCCTCGGGTGCTCACAGATTCCGGGATGTGGTGTATTTGGGGTCGTGACGAATCTGAAGCGTGTCTTCACGGATTTGTGGGTGATTGTGGATTTGGAGTAATGGCAAATATCAAGATTGTTTCTTTTACAAACACTTTAATAAATAATGCACTTTAACGTTCCATTTCGATTCTTTGCTGTTGTTAATGTGGATTAAGCTATCTTGTGAAAAGTTTGAAATTATTCTTGCTCTGGGATAAACACTTGTACTTACAGGGCCGCCTTCGAATTTGGAGCTGCGCTGAGATTTGGAGATACAGGTTTGGGTACACGCGGAATTGGTGATGTCGGTGAATTGTGGTGTGTGATGAATCTCAAGGTCGTATCGTTTATTGATACATTCATAATAAATGTACATAGAGCACAAATTTCTTCTAGATTTTGAACTTGGAGGCAGCTATTTTCTGAGCTGCTTGAAAAGACTTTTGTTTTTGGATTATCTAATGTGCATGTGAAGCTGTCATCGAGTTGGACATACATATGGATTTAGGTGTGCGCTCTTATTTGGTGATGAGCGCAGTTTTATGCATCTGTTGTCGAATATGGAGGTGCACACGGATTTTGGGTTTCACCAAATTTCGGTGTATCGGCCGATTTGCAGTTCCAGACGGATTTGGGATGCGTGCGGATTTTTATCGTGGAAACAGTCATTTTCTGCGCCGTTTGAAATTAGTCCTGCTCTGAGTAATCTATTATGGATATTGGAGTGTCAGCCCGTTAGGGTGCGCACTATTCGGGAAGTGCGCAGATTTCGGGCGGTGTCGGCAAATATGGGGATGCACATTGGTGTAAGGATGCGAACAGATTCAGTGATGCAACCGCCGGTATGAAGGTGCACACCTGTGGTGTCTGCGGATTTGGAGTTGTGCCGTATCTCCATGTTGTTTCATTTACAGATATCTCCAACCTCAGCAATGGGACTCTCGGCCTGCGGTTCACCACGCTCGCCTACAATACCCTCCCCATGGAAAGCATGGAAAGCACACTGCCCCCTGTACAATCCGTAACCCCGTATCGTAATTACTTTACCAGACAACGTTTCAAACACGGGCTTAGACACACAACCCACTGGAACAATGCTGAGTAATCATATGAGCCTCGGACAAAATCAATCCTGGAGGAGCCGCAGAATCAAAACGCGCGGTTTCCTTGGCTGCGCAGGTCTGGGGAAGACACTCTCCGTTCCCGCCAAACGCTTGTGATTGAGACAGCTTTCCCGCCCTAAACCCCGGTTTGTCTGGATACTGTATATTGATACCGTGTTAGAAATTATTGACACGTAATTACAAACTGTACCCGGCATCAGGACTGGAGACAGATTTCGATGTTGGGTGAAGGGGAGGAAGAACCACATGTGGATGCGTGAAACCGGGATGGGGGCAGTGGTGAGGTAACGAGCTGGGAGGTTAATGGGTGGAGAAGAGGAATCTAATAGGAGAGGACAGAAGGCCATAGAAGAAAGAAAAGGTGGAGGAGGACCAGGGGGTAGTTAGTGGCAGGGGCAGATAAGGTTAGAGAGGGCAATGGGAATGGGGAATATTGCAGTAGGGGAACATTGCAAGAGCTTCGAAAAATCGATATTCATCCCATCTGGTTGAAGGCGACACAGGCTGAATATAAGCTGTTGCTCCACAAAAAAAAAATGAATGAGTGTGGCCTCACTCCGACAGTAGAGGAGGCGATGGACAGGCAAGTCAGAATGGGAATGGGAAGTGGAATTTAAGTGGGTGGCTACTGGAAGGTCCCGCTTTTTCTGATGGACGGAACGTATGTGCTCGGTGAAGCAAGTTCCCAATCAACGTCGAGTATCACAGATATACAAGAGGCCACTCCGGAGCAGCAGGTACAATTAATGACCCAACAGACCCAGAGTTGAAGCGTCGCCTCACCTAGGAGGACAGTATGAGGACATGAATATTAGTGACGGAGAATGTGTAGGGGAGGGTGTATCAATTGTTCAGATTGCAGGATAAGTGCCAGGAAGGAGATCAGTGACGATAGACGCGTAGGAAGAGATCCCTGGAAAGCGCAGACTGGGAGTAGGGGAAGGGAAGATGTGCTTGTTGTTGGGATCACGTTAGTGATTGCGGAATTACAGAGAATTATGTGCTGGACGCGGTGTCTGGTGAGATGGCAGGTCCCTATCCTTAGTGAGGTGGCAGGAGGTTGGTGTGAGGACAGACTTGTGCGAAATGGAAGAAATGACTTTGAGGACAGTGTCGATGGTGCAGGAAGGGAAGCACCCTTCTCTGAAGAAGAAAAAAAACATCTCCGCTGTTCTGAAATGAAACGCCCCAGGCTCAGAACGTAAGCGGCGGAGGGGGGAGGAGTTGAGAGAAGGGGATGACATTTTTACCAGTAACAGGATGGGTGAAGTATATTCCAGGTAGCTGTGTGAGTCGGTGGGTTTATGAAGTACGACCGTAGATAAGCTGGCTCAGGAGACAGAGAAAGAGTGATTGAGAAAGGGAGTGAGCTGTTGGAAATGGATCAGGTAAAACAAACTGCGTGGTGGAAATTGGAGCTGGTTGATGAAGTCAACGAGCAGCGTGCAGGAAGCGGCAGCAATGCAGTCGTCAGTGTCACGCGGGAGAAGTCGGGCAGTGACACCGGTGTCGGCTTGGAACACGGACCGTTCCACGTAGCCAACAAAAAGGCAGGGACGGCTGGGATCCATGCGAGTGCCTATGGCTACAAGGGTCTTCAAAGTGTGGGGGGCGGCGGTGGGTGGGCGGGGGATGTGAATATTATTATAGGCACTGGACCAGTTATCCGTTCAACGACAATTGCCACTTCAACACATTTATTTGAATATAATCTGAGTTGGAACTGGATAAACACTGTCCTTACTGCCACTGATATCTGCGATTCATGTTTAGTAGTTCGGTTTAGCTGATGGACGTGTTTATATTCATATATGATCGTTATGTTTGCGATTGACAGGATAAGGAGCGACACTCTCATTGTGAACAATAATGTGATGCAACTGCATGAGCAGCTTAATTCATGTGAGGAAATGTCACCACTAGTATAACTATTTATGTGTCAGGAAAAGACCCCGTCACATCAGATCCCTCCAAATATAAACACGATACAATAGATAGATAGATAGATAGATAGATAGATAGATAGATAGATAGATAGATGGATAGATGGATAGATGGATAGATGGATAGATGGATAGATGGATAGATAGATAGATACTTTATTCATCCCCATGGGGAAATTCAACTTTTTTCCAATGTCCCATACACTTGTTGTAGCAAAACTAATTACATACAATACTTAACTCAGTAAAAAAAAATATGATATGCATCTAAATCACTATCTCAAAAAGCATTAATAATAGCTTTTAAAAAGTTCTTAAGTCCTGGCGGTAGAATTGTAAAGCCTAATGGCATTGGGGAGTATTGACCTCTTCATCCTGTCTGAGGAGCATTGCATCGATAGTAACCTGTCGCTGAAACTGCTTCTCTGTCTCTGGATGGTGCTATGTAGAGGATGTTCAGAGTTATCCATAATTGACCGTAGCCTACTCAGCGCCCTTCGCTCAGCTACCGATGTTAAACTCTCCAGTACTTTGCCCACGACAGAGCCCGCCTTCCTTACCAGCTTATTAAGACGTGAGGCGTCCCTCTTCTTAATGCTTCCTGCCCAACACGCCACCACAAAGAAGAGGGCGCTCTCCACAACTGACCTATAGAACATCTTCAGCATCTCACTACAGACATTGAATGACGCCAACCTTCTTAGGAAGTACAGTCGACTCTGTGCCTTCCTGCACAAGGCATCTGTGTTGGCAGTCCAGTCTAGCTTCTCGTCTAACTGTACTCCCAGATACTTGTAGGTCTTAACCTGCTCCACACATTAACATGTAACATATAACATGTGATAGTTATAAAGAAAACAGCGAGTTTTTCTGTCAACAGTTTGAGCTATTCGCGATATTATTGAGATCAGAATAACAACAAATAATGTTAAATGCATCTATCTTCCTCTGTCCGTGTGGGCACTCGATGGGCCATTGTTCAAGAATATCTCTCCTCCAAACTCGATAATATCTAGCTCATAACAACACTCAAGACAATTCTGTCCACGGCAATATTAACATACTGGTCTGACAGGGATTGTAGATGACATCATTGATGACAATGGGTTTTGACGATGGCAGCTGGATGGACTATCAACATTTTATTTCTTGCAAGTCAGCGGACACTGGAAATGCAGTGTGTCGCCAGTGTGATCTCCGTTGTCCTTGAATAACCAGTACCTGCTGGAAATAATGTCTGCAGTATGGTTACAGGATTAAGGGAGACTTTTGGGCACCGCTGATAAACAATGGAGTCACGCAGAGGACGATCTGCAGAAACCGGAGTAGGGGGAGGGAAAGTCGTTCCTGGTGGTAGAGTGGCTATGGAGATGGTGGCGGGTACGGTAAAATATCTTGCATGCGGAGGCTCGTGGTGTGTTACCTGAGGACAAGGAGACCCAATCTCTTTTATTATTCTGGGTGGGATGGAGTGATGGTACGTGGGGGAAATGCGTCAGAGAATGGTGACGGCAGCATCGATCGTGGTGGAAGGGAATCTCCATTGACTGTAAAATGTCTGGAGATGTAATTCTCATCAAAGGAAATGATAGAATAGAATAGCACTTTTGCGAGTGTCCGTTTGGCAGAAAGTATCGTCAGGATAACTGTTAGAGTCAGTAGCATGGCTTTGTAAAATATGTCGGTAGATAATCTCTCCCTGGAGTTGGGAACAGAGAGATCGAGAGACAAGAGTGGTGTCAGAACGGGTACAACCTGATCTGAGATCGGTGTGGCAAGTTGTAGGCCGTGTAGATGAGATTGATGAGCTCAGCGTGGCTGCAGGAAGAGGCACCGATTCAGTTGTCAATGGACTCGCAGCAGCAATTCAGCCGCCACTGTCAGGAAGGAACGGGTTGTTTCGGGAACACGGATGCCCTCGCAGGAATATGGCCTTGCAGCTGGACCAACGAATCGGGAGGACAGAGCAATGTACAGTGGAACCTTGGGGCGAAATGCACTACAATCAGTAGGGCAGAGAAGGGAAATAAGCCAGCGAATGAGGGATGAGCATTGCGGCTGTAAAAGGGGCTTTTCTATGCAATTTTCGCTTGTGAGGTGTGACGGGAATAAGGATATTGCCGGACCAACAGGAACAGAAAGAGCCGGCAGTATATAGAACTTTAGTGGTATCCGGTCGGGCGACGCCGCTAAATCACGATTTCTTCTGAACAATGAGGGCAAGCGGAGATTTTACCACATTCTTTAGCTGCTCCCTGAACTTGGCCTGTGTAACCGCGTAAAGGGCCGTGTTTGAACAACAGCTCAGAAGCTGCAGAATGATGCCCAGCTCTCGAAGGGAATCCGGCGGAAACAAACGTATGGGGAGATAATACAGCCGATCCCACGCACAGAACACACTGAAAGGTGCCCACAGCAGGATGAAATTACCCGAGACCATCAGCAATAAAACAAGGGATTTTCTGCGTTTCTCCATCTCCGGGTCTCTGGCGCTGTGTCCGTTACCGGGAACCCTGAGTCTCCTGCGGGCTCTGCTGGTGATTAAGACGTGCCTGACAGTGATTCCATTCGTAACCAGAACCAGCACAAATGGGAGTACAGGGGTGAGGAAGGAATAAAATAGATCAATTTGATTCGTGAATTTGTAATAATGATACCTCTGTTGACAAATGAATGGAGCAATTATCCATGTGTATTCCTCTGACAGTCGAAAATACCAGTAAATATTCTTTAAATTGCTGATCACAGTCACCGTCCCCAAAACCACGGCCGCGGTTTTCCGCGTGCAATATTTCGTTTTCATCTTTTGGCAACAAATGGCGACAAACCGATCCAAGGTGAACGTGACGGTGAACCAGACGGAACAGTCGGTTGCGGTGTAAATCAGAGCAGCGTGGATATTACACCCCTTGGGCATTGAGCGGGTGAAGACGACGGGATGAATGTACTTAAGTGGAATCTTGCTCAATATCAGGTCCAGGATAAGAACCAGAAGATCCGCCGCTGCCATGGCAACCAGGTAGCACGTGACAACTCTGGAGAGGCCGCACTTTCCACGAGACAGGATGAATATGGTCACCATGTTCACTGCCAAACAGAATAAACCATCAGGGTAAATAAAACAGGAAGAGTTCTCTTAAAACGAGTGTAATGTGTGTCAATGATTGAAGTGACTGTACCTGACGGTATAATATAATCGTAGCGATTACCAGTTGAATAAAATTAAACAGTTTTGCGAAGTAGTGTAATCTGAGTGCAATCTGTTCGATGGAAAATCAGCAATGAAAAGGAAAGCGAAGAACACAGATAACGACGGCCGATGGTTGTGAAATTCCGTACATGCTGAGGGAAAAAGATCGGAATGATGCTCCGCGGAATCTCCGTGAAATAATTATCCTTGACACCCACCATCTCCGGCTGAGGCGCAAATTCCCGTCCCTGATCCTTAGCCAGGGCGGCTGAATTTGCAGATGTAGTCCAAAACCTTATTTTTGTACATCACTTCCTGTTTGCCAACATTGAGGGAGTATTACCTTGAAATCGTACCACGAGTCTCACCAGCTCCTCCTTGTACTTCTGCCTTTACAATCCTATGCCAGTCATTAATGTCTCGAAAATGCCTTATTTTTTCAGCAACAGTGAAACTGATTTGTCACCAGAACAATACGTCATGGTCAGCATTTCAAGAATTTACTGTGGTCTATCATGTTCTCAGAAAAAAAATCATGTTTTCAGAAATATGTTCCTTAGGCTTTACACACGGTCAAATGCAGCTGGCGTGAAAATATATATTAAAGATCATTGCATTTTACAATTTTTGGGTCCCAGTCGGAAAATGCATTTTATGAATACAGTGGGCAGGAGGGTGGCCAGAGCCAGAAGATGCAACCAGTGATTATATTCCAGAGACAATGCTTCCTTTGCTTCAGCGGCACCTCGGTCAGCACATGAAAGTTGGAAAGGAACTAACGAATTTATTAACTTTCTAATCCGACAGATGTTGTTGGAGATGATCAGAGAGAAACGGAGGAGGGGTCGTCACACTAACGTCATTCTTTCTGCTGGAAGGCAGATAATTAGATGATTTATCCAACACAATTCTGCGGCAGCCTCACGCTGCCAACTGAAACGATAGCAAAAGAAATGTGGATACAGAGCTGGCGAACGCAAAACGCGCGGAAGCGGAGCCATTAAGATAAATGTTCACAGTTTAGAGAACGTAATGCCACTGCTGAACGACAGCCAATGTGGAAACGTGAAGAACGAACGACGTTTTCTAAGGAACTCCCGCAAGCCTATAGGGCGAGATAGGAGCCAAAATGCGAAAGACACTTCGATAATGTGGTCGCACGGCCGAAGGTCCTGACAGCGGAGGGACCTGGTTAAGTTCACGGGAATCCTGGACTGCAGATGACCGATCAGACCGATTAGCCACGGAAAGACTAGGGGTTGGAAACCTGTTTAATTGCAATTGACCCTCAAGTGAGGGGGAACAAAATCTTGATTCATCGCAGACATTCTCGCGGCGAGGAGAAAGCGAATGGAAAGCGGAGATCCATTTTAATATGCAATGGTTCAACGTCTCGGTGGTAGGCTGCTGTGCTGAGCGACTGTCAGTAAGTTTACTCGTCAGAAATTTAACCATTACACCCGGAGCATTAACTGAACCAGCCTGACCACGCCACAGGACCATAAGCTACTTAAATCATGGTTGACGTGTTTCCCTTCCAAAACTGTCTTCCTGCCTTCTCTACATAAACGTTGATGTCTCAGTTAACAACCGCTAAATTACGCAAATACGGGCACAGGGCCATCAAACGCGCCTGATACGTGAGATCGTTTAATCGCTGGACCATTCTCGTAAACCTGCTCTGGATCAACACCACTGCCACCACATACTCTCTTGAACAGAGATCGTCAGGACAGAAAACCACCAAAGTGCATAGGAAAAAGGTTTGTTTAATTAACAGATTGCAGTGCGACAGCATCATTAATTATTATAATGAGAGGTACACGTGATAAGAAAAATGCGGTGACGTAATAAAGAGACTCACCAGGAAGAGCAATAATGGCGAGGACGGGGAAGAAAACCACCTGAATGGCAAGGAGAGCATGTGTAACTCGAAAATCTACCGATACCCGGTAATTTGTAGAAATATATGGAAACATCCAGAAGACACTTCTCCCATTTCCCGTTATATTCCAGGCTGCGCTTCCCGGATTCCGATCCATGACAGAACGAGCCAATCCGTCCTCACTGTCCCTGACACTGCAGCTCCGGTTATCTGTCCGTGGCAGGGGAGGCTGCTCTCGCTGAAACTGGGGGAACCGAGTGAACGGGGCTCTTATTAAGAAGGGAGAAAATAATCTCCGGTGACGTCAGCAGCCTACCCTGAAAAGACTTCCGCAAAGCTACAGGAAGAGTTAACCCTTGGTCTACCAGGTGGCAGAGGAAGAAGTGTGTAGATAAGTGTTGCTGTGACCACGTATCCTGAAATTAATAAAATTAATTTAAAAAATATTTTACTGCACCTGCTTAACAAGTTTGAAGAGGAAATAAGTCCAAAATGAGCAAGTATATGAATTTTCCTCAAAACACCCGGGTTAGCAAAGCGGTAAATTAGTCAATAATCACATTTGATCCATCTTGGTTGGTGTAAGATGAATGGAAGAAAACAGCGGTTCTGAAAGAGAGCGGCATTAGCGTGGAAAGTAGAGGTTTTCTGAGACAGAAAAGGACCGTCAGCCATCTGTGCAAATGTGCTCTCATGTTCGACAGGAGTAGCAGGTGGACAAGAAAGATAGACAAGGGGAGGAAGGGAAGAGTGAGAGTGAAAGAGACAGACAGAGAGAGAGAGAGAAAGGGAGGGAGGGAGAGAGAGAGAGAGAAAGGGTGAGAGAAAGAGATATAGAGAGAGACAGAGAGAGATACAACGATAATAATGATGGAGTTAACTGTCCGCAACTGGGTTCCCTCCAGCGCAATGCGGATCAGATCACTGAGTGGGCAATAAGTATTCTTTGCAACGGTTGATTATTATTATTTTTTTTCATGTCATCCTTATATACTAGTAGATTACCAATCTTCAACATGGGCACTGTATCTCACTTTCCTCTAAAATCCTGCTGCTGTTGAACCAGAAATTAGCAAGAAAAGTCAAGTTGTTTCCTTACGGTCCATAAGCCTCCCCACACCACATACAAAGCCCAAGCCGCAGACAGACAGAGATTTCCACTGTATGGCGGATGATCATAAGCCTCCCCACACCGCATACAAAGCCCAGGCCGCAGACAGACAGAGATTTCCACTGTATGGCCGATGATCATAAGCCTCCCCACACCGCATACAAAGCCCTGGCCGCAGACAGACAGAGATTTCCACTGTATGGCGGATGATCATAAGCCTCCCCACACCGCATACAAAGCCCAGGCCGCAGACAGACAGAGATTTCCACTGTATGGCCGATGATCATAAGCCTCCCCACACCGCATACAAAGCCCAGGCCGCAGACAGACAGAGATTTCCACTGTATGGCCGATGATCATAAGCCTCCCCACACCGCATACAAAGCCCAGGCCGCAGACAAACAGAGATTTCCACTGTATGGCAGATGATGCTGTTCTGCTGTCTGCAATGTGTCGGAGTGATAGGATGCGCTTTAATCCAGGCAGAATCAGCATTTTCCTGTAAAGTGACTTTGTATTTGTTGGCAAGCAAACGTGCCGCTGTACCTTTGTACAATTTACCCTCGATTGAAGATCATACAGAAATTAACATTCACCAGTGCTCTAAATGTGTTATTCGGATTATTTTATTATTATTTTTTCCTCTTTATTCTGTTCCTTGGAAGGTTTCCTCTCACTTGAGCAGTGTCCGCAATCCTATGGCATTTCAACAAAGTCTATGGAAACTATAATTCTTTTCATTTTCCACAGACATGGTATATTTGTAAGCCTGCAAAGGCTGAACTAAAACTTCTCTTCCTGACTGTTATTTATCTCTGTTGCGTTTGCAATGAATTCCCTTAGAATTCAGCTTAGAGATCTAGAAGCAGCGGAACGGGCACGTTTATTCGAATTGTCGATAGCAATAAATTTGAAAAAGAATGTGTTTCAAGCTGGGAAAATTTTGATTAAAAGTATATATGTTCTATTAAACATATTTCTTTGCCACAAAAAAAAATGTCAGGCAAGCACAGTCGTGTAACGTTCAATAAACCATTGCGGAGTAAGTGCCGAAGAAATATATCATTGCATGCTCCTGTAGGCACCCTTACGTCCAGCCATTGAATACAAACGGCAAATGATTATGTAACTTCAGGTTCTTTATATGCTAATCAACTGAACAACAATCACATTTAGATTTGACGTATTAATCCCAAATTTCTTCGGTGTGTTTGCAAAGAATCCCTTTAGTCCTACTGATGTGTAACCCTGTGTGATAAGAACATGGAATAGTACAGCACATTACAGGCCCTTCGTTGTGCCGACCCTCAAACCCTGCATCCCATATAATCCTCCCCCACCTTAGATTCCTCCATATACCTGTCTAGTAGTCTCTTAAACTTCATCAGTGTATCTGCCTCCACCACTAGCTCAGGCAGTGCATTCCACGCACCAACCACTCTGAGTAAAAAAAAACTTTCTATAATATCCCCCTTGAACTTCCCTCCCCTTATCTTAAAGCCATGTCCTCTTGTATTGAGCAGTGGTGCCCTGGGGAAGAGGCGCTGGCTGTCCACTCTGTCTATTCCTCTTAATATCTTGTACACCTCTATCATGTCTCCTCTCATCCTCCTTCTCTCCAAAGAGGAAAGCCTTAGCTCCCTTAATCTCTGATCATAATCCATACTCTCTAAGCAGGCAGCATCCTGGTAAATCTCCTCTGTACCCTTTCCAATGCTTCCACATCCTTCCTATAGTGAGGCGACCAGAACTGGACACAATACTCCAAGTGTGGCCTAACCAGAGTTTTATAGAGCTGCATCATTACATCGCGACTCTTAAACCCTATCCCACGACTTGTGAAAGCTAACACCTTATAAGCTTTCTTAAATACCCTACCTACCTGTGAAGCAACTTTGAGGGATCAATGGACATGTACCCAGATCCCTTTGCTCCTCCACACTTACAAGAATCCTGCTATTTACTTTGTACTCTGCCTTGGAGTTTTTCCTTCCAAAGTGTAACACCTGACACTTCTCCGGGTTGAACTCCATCTGCCACTTCTTAGCCCACTTCTGCATCCTATCAATGTCTCTCTGCAATCTTCAACAATTCTCTACACCACCAATCTGTGTGTCGTCTGCAAACTTGCCAACCCACCAGCCTGCGCTTTCTCCGGTCTATTCGGTGTGCTACCCCTGCCCAATATAATGATAAAAATTAAACACAATAAACGTTCTTCCGCAACAACTTCAGTGTTTACTGATACTCTTGCGAAAGAAATCAGCATATGATCATGCTGTTGAGGGTACAGGAAATCCCATCAATGATGTAAATGCTGACGTGTTGACTGTTGAGTTTGGTTCTCGCTGAACAAACATCTTTTATATTTGCCGGCGTGTGAGCGGCCATTGATATTATGAATATTGTTACACCTGTCCTTCGTAACCTGTGACAATGCAATACTCCGCCAGATGTAATGTAGTAAATGCTGATTATGATTTATCCACTGCATATGTTTATGGTAGACAGGTAGAGTATTAAACATCGTCTGCGTGGAAGCTAAAGTTGAAATGAGTAACGTGTCTCCACGAAACTACATTACTGCGATCTTAAATCACTTCGCCTCGTCGCTCGTTCTGTAAAAAAAAATAACTATCTTTTGATGTGCATTTGATATAATTTCCAATCTAGTGCGCAGTGGAGACCTATACTGCATAAAAACCCGACCAGATGCAATTTGACAAATTCCAATCTTTTAGCATTATGATAACGCTATATGAACTGCACCTTTAAGGGAAAATCCAGTGCACGGTGTAGGCGGTGATCCTGCTTAAGAGATTAGCGGTGAAGCTGCAGGACAGTAGCAGCTGGAATAATTCTCTACCTGTGCTGCTAGTTCCGCTGTCACTTTGAGCAGTATTGTCATTGCGGTCCACGCAGTTAAAAACGAAACGAGTAATGTACAGAAAACAGGATTGCACTCTGCTGATCACTTTCATCTGGAGAATCGAAAATCAGCTGGCTGCAAGGTTCACAACAGCAGTGAATAAATCGCCAATTGAATTCTATGCATAGAGGAGGAATTTCAATTATTGGTGTCTTTGGAATGGAGTTCAGCGAGTGACCAGGAATCGCAGTTACATCATCACTGTGGTCAGATTTAAGACTCCAGACACAACAACATGAGTAACATGGTCAACGATGGGCGTGAAATAGTAATGAGTTTATCCGCGAGGCCAGTAGTGAGATCATCATCTCAGTTCAGTCGGCTGAGGTTGAACCGCAGTGACAGTGATGTAATTCAAGCAATGATAACTTCAGTGTGAGCAGTGACCTGTTTGACAGTGTAGAACATTCTACCTATTGAAATCAAGAACCCGTGATCATTCCGACGTTATATCATGACACTCTGCTTCCTGCAACACTCACACAATGCTGCTGGAACGCAGCAGGCCGGGCAGCATCTACAGTCGACGTTTCGGGCCGAGACCCTTCGTCAGGACGAAGTGAAAGGAAAGATTGTAAAGGATTTGAAAGTGGGAGGGGGAGGGGATATCCAAAATGATAGAAGACAGGAGGTGGAGGAGCTGGAAAGTTGTTTGGGAAAAGGGAGAGGGAAAGGATCATGGGACGGGAGGACTAGGGAGAAAGAAAGGAGGAGGGAGCACCAGAGGGAGATGGAGAACAGGCAAGGCCCGGAACGTCAACTGTACTTCTTCCTATAGATGCTGCCTGGCCTGCTGCGTTCCACCGGCATTT
The DNA here is from genome assembly GCF_048418815.1 of Hemitrygon akajei. Taxonomy (NCBI): domain Eukaryota; kingdom Metazoa; phylum Chordata; class Chondrichthyes; order Myliobatiformes; family Dasyatidae; genus Hemitrygon; species Hemitrygon akajei. Next base: position 313,382 of record NW_027332057.1, read on the forward strand.
TGTGTGTGTTGCTTGAATTTCCAGCATCTGCAGATTTCCTCGTGTTCGACTCTGCTTCCTGTCCGCTGATCTGTAGTCCATTCCAGAGAGTGGCTGTTCATGAGGTCCCAGAGATGAGCCTGATTGTGATCGGCGAAGATTTCGGGCAGATTGATCGAGACCGTGTTTCACATCCGTCCCCTTTTCCAGAGAACTCTGTCTTGAATGTTCACTCCTGTTGTAGCAAACATTTCTAATTATTGCAAAATCATTATCAATAATGTGCGTTATTTCATTCTATACAAACATGCGGCGTGTTCCATGCTTCTGCATGTGCTGAACTAAGAAGGGTTAGCTACATCTATTTCTGACAGTAATTAATTTGATATGTGATGTGAAATAATTACCTTTCTTTTTGTGCATAGCCTAGTTGAAACGACATTTATTTGCAGTATTCACAATATGTTAAACGTGTTAAACGTATCTTTAGACGCAGAGAATATATGTTAACAATTATATTTACTACATCATTGACACCTTTGGACATCAGAAAAAAATACATCTGAAGAAAGCTGTAATTGAAGTAAAGACGATATTTTTATTTTTCCCGGTGTTTTCCATTATCTGCACCACTGAAAACAAGCTGCACCGTTTTCATACTTTAGGTTCTTTATCCGCTTCTCCGCTGGAAAATGCCCAGAGATTTTTTTCTGCAGATGGACCAAATAAAAGAGTTGTAAAGATCTCCTTTCCTCCGCTAGACTGCAGGTCACATTTGAGCAAACATGGTTAGCAAACCTGCTTAGCCCACTTCCACCCTCCACCCCACCGATCAGGGGTACATGCAGTTATGTGAGTTGGTGGAAGATGGTCGTATGAGCAGCTGGTGTCTATCACAGGACCCGGATATGCGACCATCCACTAACGTCGGACAGATAATCTTTGAAGTGTGCTGATTGTTGCTGGGGTAATCGAACACAGGGACGATTTACTGCTGTTTCAGTCAATTGACATTGACGACTAGAATGATATCGCGTTGCAGTTTCTGGAGGAGATTCTGGAGAGGGAACGATCTTTACCAAAGGGACGGGTTACTCTTGAAGCAGAGGAGCCTAATGTGCTGGCGGGCAGGTAGGCTGGAATTTTCTGGGGGGGTTTAAACAAAATTGCATTCAGTCGGATACGATGGAACGTAAAAGGCGAGAAAAATAGGAATGGGTGAATACTGGACTGAAGGTGTTCTATTTGAATGCACGTAGTGTACTGGACATGGTTGAAGAACTTCCCGCAGAGTTTCATATGGGAATACGAGTATAGGATGTTGTAAGAATCATTGAATCGTTACTTATAACTGGGAGAATGTCAATGATATACATTGCAGTAAAAGGCTAGCCAAGAATGTAGAAGGGGCAGTGTTGCTCTGTTGGTTAAATGTGAAATTAAATCATTTAAAAGAGGTGATATCGGGTTGCAAGGTGTTGAATCATTGTGGATAGAACAACGAACTGTGAGGATAAAAACCATTATGTGAGTTAAATTTACAGACAACCCAAACCAGAATAAGGATTTGGTCTACACAATATAACATGAGATTGAAAACGCCTGCCGAAAGGGCAGTATGACAATCGTCCTGAGGGTTTAAAATATTGCGCAAGACTGGGAAAATCATGTTGATCCTGGACTCCAAGGGACAGAGTTTCGGGAATGCCTGCGCGGTGGCTTTTCAGAGCAGCTCGAGGTTGAGCCCACCGGGAGATACTGTGTAATGAGCCGGAGGACTTTGGTGAAAATGATCACGATATGATCGAACTCACTCTCAAAATTGAAAAAAAAGGATGCATCAAAATTACAGTGGAGGAGAGGGAAATACAAAGCCATTTAAGAGGAGTTCGCCAAAATCGATTTGAAAAGAACACAGGCAGGCATGACAGCAGAACAGTCTGTAGTTTCCGAAAGGAAATTCGAAAGCACACAATATATACTTTCTAAATTGGAGATGTGTTATAAAGGAAGATGATACAACCGTGGCACAGAATACTATTCAGCGCCAACATCATAGGCATAGAGAAGGCATGCAATACAATAAGTATTAGCGGGAAGTTAAATGATTGGGAAATTGTATATGCCAGCAGAAGGCAAAATAAAACTCATTGAAAAGTTAAAGAAGGAATGCAATATAATGCGAGCCAATATGGTTAAAGAAGATACCAAAAGTTTTTTTGTTCAGATACACAAAGTGTACGAGCGAGGCGAAAGTGGAAAGCGATGATCGAGAGACAGTAATGGGGGATAATAAAATGGTGGGCGCACTGAATAAGCATTTTGCATCAATTTTCAAGTCGAGTCAAGTCGTCACTTTTAACTGTCATTTCGACCAAAACTGCTGCTACAGTACATTGTAAACATGAGACAACGTTTTTCAGGACCATGGTGTTACATGACACAATACAAAATCTAGACTGAACTACGTAAAAAACAACACAGAAAAAAAAACTACACTAGACTACCTACCTACCCAAGACTGCATAACGTATACAAAACAGTGCAGTCATTACAATTAATGATAAACAAGACAGTAGGGCAGTAAGGCATCAGTCCAGGTTCTGGGTACTGAGGAGTTTGATAGCTTGGGGGAAGAAACTGTTACATAGTCTGGTCATGAGAGCCCGAATGCTTCGGTGCCTTTTCCCAGATGGCAGGAGGGAGAAGAGATTGTGTGAGGGGTACATGGCGTCCTTCATAATGCTGCTTGCTTTGCGGATACAGCGTGTAGTGTAAATGTCCGTAATGGCGGGAAGAGAGACCCCGATCATCATCTCAGCTGACCTCACCATCCGCTGCAGGGTCTTGCGATCGGAGATGATGCAATTTCCGAACCAGGCAGTGATGCAGCTGCTCAGTATATTCAGTACAACCTCTGTAGAATCTGATGAGGTTGGGGGTGGGAGATGGACTTTCCTCAGACTTCGCAGAAAGTAGAGACGCTGCTGGGCTTTCTTTGCTATGGAGCTCATGTTGAGGGACCAACTGGGATTCTCCGCTCCGTGAACACCCAGAAATTTGGTGCTCATAACGATCTCTACCGAGGAGCCGTCGCTGTTCAGCGGGGAGTGGTCGCTCCGTTCCCTCCTGAAGTCAACAACCATCTCTTTTGTTTTGTTTTGTTCACATTCAGAGACAGGTTGTTGGCTCTGCACCAGTCCGTTAGCCGCAGCACCTCCTCTCTGTAAGCTGACTCTTCGTTCATGCTGATGAGACCCACCACGGTCGTGTCATCGGCGAACTTGATTATGTAATTCGAGCTGTGTGTTGCAGCACAGTCGTGGGTCAGGAGAGTGAACAGCAGTGGACTGAGCACAGCCCTGGCGGGGGGTGTGCTCAGTGTGATGGTTTTGGGGATACTGCTCCTGTTCAGGACTGACTGAGGTCACCCATTCAGGAATTCTAGGATTCTCTTGCAGAGGGAGGTGTCTGAGGAATTGAATGAATGTCGGGTTTTTTACTGTATTCGTAGATAAAGGTTGGGAGGCGATGGTACTCGCTGCTATTTATATCAATGAGAGGAGACTTTATCCGCTTGTTTACATAAATGAGTTGAGGCGGTTGCTATTCATACGTAACATGACGAGACATCTTGACAGCAATGTGGACAATATGTTTGCTGTTGTAAGGGAAACTCAAACAGGTGAAGATAGACGAGATTACCAAATGATTATCGAGGCCACTGTCCCTACCCTGAGAGGCGGTGACCACAGAGCGATAAAAAAATGTGCAACTCTTCTTGCAGCTCCGGTGGGCTGTTACCCTGGAAACGGAGGAAGAAGCTCACCAAAAATAACAGAAAAGGGAATTAACAAACTTAACTTCGTATGCTGTGAGTTTCATTATGACAAAGGTTAACACTGCAGCCATTTTGGAATGAAGAATCTAAAACTGTAAAGTCTACCTTTAACGTTCGGTATTCACTTAATTCTCTAGTAGTCTGGCTAACAAAAGTGATCAATAGTTAGCGATCAATAATATATGAACCTCTGCCAGAAATATACCCAGTGACAGCCTCAATCACCATCTGTTGCAACAAACTCCACAGATCGACGACTCTTTGGTTGAAGAAGTTTCTCTCATCTCAGTTTTAAAGGGAAGCTTGCTTATTCCGAGGCTCTCCTCTCAGACCCCAGACTCTCCGTCTGATGGAAATATCCTCCCCATGTCCACTATATCCTAGCTGTTCAGCACTCTGTAGGTTTAAATATGATCCCGTCCTCCTCTATACTTCTGAACTCCATAGAGTACAGGCCCAGAGTCATCAAATGCCTGTCATACATAAACGCTCTCATTCCTGAGATCACTCTTGTGAACCACGTGAGCAACAGTTCTACTGAACACATTTTCAGGAATTACAGGGAATGTGGTACCAGGATAATTTACAGGGGAAAAGTTGTGGTTTCTTCACTGTTCCACTAAGTATCACCAAACATGCGCTTGTGCATACGTCCATTTCCAGAGGAACAAGCTTAGTGATTTGGGTTCACAATCGTTCATCAGAATGGCTTCAACTATTTTCCATTTTTGGTGCAGGTTTCCAGCATCCTGAGATTCTGCCGCACTTCCACCGATTGACAGACAGGTGACAGTGGCGGGGGGCGGGGAGGAATGTACAAAAACAGATTGAACACCAAACTCACGGGTCTATTTCTACTGTTGCAAACACGGAACAGTCCATTCCCACAGCTTCTAACTGTAAGGGATGGGATGGTAACATATCCTCTCCTCAGAAAGGTAGTCATTACTTCCAAAGGAACTCCAGAAACAAACATCTGAACCCAGAACAGAAATACTCGTTCAACACCTCATAAACCTGGGCAGGTTGATCCATTGTAGTTGGATCTAAAACTTTGTTATCTCAGGACCCAACCTCACAGTGTCACGTTGCTGTATCTGACACTCACCGACCCCCGAATCCTCAGACATCGTCCTCACATCTCACAGCGAGTGGTGTAATCAGAAATCTCCCTACAACCAATGCCCGGGCACCCCAAGCCTTTTGATTCACTGTGAAAGGAGGAGCATCCAGCCCTCATCTGTGAAAGTACTGACCTGGGCCAAATCCCAGATACTGACAGGTCTAAATGCCCAGTGTTTCCCAGGATTACAGCTCACTCAGCAACTCGCCCAGGAGTCCTTGTCGCCAGTAATGTGCTGCAGTGTCTCGGCCATTCAGAGTTCAAACACCAACACACCGACATCAACCTGTGCCAGAACGGGAACCTGATGATCCTCTGACTGAGCCAGAGAGCGGGCTGGAAAACCTAGGCGCGGGGCACCAGCAGGCGGGTATAATGTTTTACATTGTCTCCACCAGCTAAACTGAACACATTTTATCATTATCCTATTGTTGAATGAGATCTTGCCCGGCACAATTGACCACCACATTTCCTGTGGGCTAACAGGAATAAAACGCGTTTAATATAAAATTGAAAGTAAAGTGTTGGAAACTCGGTACATCAGATTGGATGTGTGTAAAGGGAAACTGTGGAAGACCCAGTATCAGAACTGGGACTGTCCAAGATGCTGCCCGATCAGCTGAACGTTTCCAGCATTTTCTCTTTTTTTTTACTTTAAATGATGCACAACTATTAACTGATAACAAGTTATTCATAACGGCCTGAACAAAGTAGCACAAATGTAATACATTAGATTTCTCTTCAATCCAATACAGGGATAATGCAGTCAGTGCACACAACATCCTCCCCGCCCCACTATCAATCTGCTATCTCTGCTTCCAAGCCTCCTTCCGACAAAGACTAACACGGCGGACATTTGGCAACGTTGAAGCTAAAGTCGTAATGGCTGTCTTTACCCTACCTGGTGCTGTATTCAATAAATCTTCTCCTAGTTCCAGGTAACAAACACAGATTTCAGAAATAACTGAGTGAGACAAAATATGTCACAACGAAGACAACGGTAGAAGAGAGGCAGTTGATAGATAATAATTGGTGGGATACCGGCTGGAAAGAACTTGGACAAGATGGTTGATATATATCATTGAGGTGATGGGATACAGACTGGGCAGAGGTTGGAGAAGATGGTTGATATATATCATTGAGGTGATGGGATACCGACTGGGCAAAGGTTGAACAAGATGATTGATAAATATAATTGAGGTGATGCGATACAGACTGGACAGAGGTTGAACAAGATGGTTGATATATATCATTGAGGTGATGGGATACAGACTGGGCAGAGGTTGGACAAGATGGTTGATATATATCATTGAGGTGATGGGATACCGACTGGGCAAAGGTTGAACAAGATGGTTGATATATATCATTGAGGTGATGGGATACAGACTGGGCAAAGGTTGAACAAGATGGTTGATATATATCATTGAGGTGGTGGGATACAGACTGGGCAAAGGTTGAACAAGATGGTTGATATATATCATTGAGGTGGTGGGATACAGACTGGGCAGAGGTTGAACAAGACGATTGATATATATCATTGAGGTGGTGGGATACAGGTTGTAGAGTGGCTTTCCCAGATGAGCAGGAAATCCTAGTTTTGTGCTGAGGTACCGTTTCCCAGGAGGTAGCAGCTTCTCTGTAGGTTGCCTTATTGTTATTTGACATTAGGCCAAGCAGTCTACTATCGTCAGCAAATCTGATCAGCTGTTTGGAGCTGTGGGTGGCGACACAATCATGGGTATACAGAGAGTAAATGAGGGGGCCAAGGAGACAACCCTGTGGGTTATGTGTGCTGAAGGTCAGAGAGACAGAGGAGATGGAGCCCACTCTTACCACCTGCCGGCGATCTGACGGGAAGTCTAGGATCCAGCTACACAAGGCAGGGTGAAGGTCGATGTCTCTGAGCTTTTTGTCGATACTTCACGACTTCGTATGGCTGCTGCTCTTCTCATGACTGCAAGGAACTGCAGAGAACTTGGGTCTCATCTGGGAACATCCTAGCCACAAGCCTGGACTCTTCCTAAATTTCCCCCTGCATCTGAAAAGCAGACACTCAAAGATACCCACAACCTGGGATATTATTGCTGCAAACCAAAGGACGGTTTGCTGTGATTATAAGCCAAAAGAGTGATAAAATGGTCTCGAAATCACAATGTAACTCGACGTGACCCTGCGCCATTTGTCTATCTGCACTGCACTTACTCTGCAGCCATAATGCTTTGTTACAGTTAATGTTTGGTCGTATATCAGCTCAATGTACTGTCGTAATGTATCGATCTGTGTGGATGGTACGTCAGGCAAGATTTTCGCTGTAGCTCAGTACGTGATAAGAATAAACAAATTCCCCATTTTAATTGTGTGGAAATATTAGACAGACTGAGCTTCTGCTTCGGAAATTCAGAGGGAAACTTAACTGAACTGTTGTCATTTCTGAGGAACACAAATAATTGGAAAATGTTTCAATCTTGTATTACGATCTGCTGTAAACGGGATCAGGTGACGGGTGGAGGGTCTCCCGTCTGAACCGGTGACTCTGCTCCTCGCCACTCACACGCTGCCCGACCCATCCGCCGCATTACCCACATTATTCCATATTTACACCAGATACGTGTTTAGTTTTTCCCGCCTTATCTTCCAAGCCCCTTTCCCTCCACCTTCAGGTCACAGTGTCACGCGCTCCATTCCCATTCCGTTCCGACGCAGTTTTCAGACCCAAACCGGAAATCTCCAGCTTTCATTTAAATCAGTCCATGTTTATAAACACTAATTTCTATTTACATTTCTCCGGCCTCGCTGGACAGCAACACTGAAACATCAAGTGAGAAACTGCAGGAGGTGGCCATTCAGCCCCTCTAACCTTCAACAAGATGGCGGCTGTTCTCCCATCTCAGCCACATGTTCTGCCCGATCCTCATTTCCTCGATCCCTTCGTTATCCACACATCTGCCGGCCACAGTTTTATGTGAGGACGATCACCGAGTCCTCACCGCCCTCTGTGGAGGGGATTTACAGATATTCACCGCCTTCGGAGTGGAGACATTTCCCCTCATCTCAGTCCCGGACATTCCACACCCCGTTTCAGAGACTGGGATCCCTGGTTCAACCGGTAATGATGTTGTGCATTTCAATGTGTTCACCTCTCAGTCCTCGATTCTCTAAATGAAAGGGTTATCTCATTTGATCTTTCTTCATATGATGACCCCACCACCCCAGGGATCAGTCTGGTGAATCTTCATTGCACTCTCTATAATAAATACTCTCTAACCTCTTTGTTAATCCTCTACGGAATTAATTTCCATCTTCTGCAGCTCCGTGTTGCCCCAACCAATCTACGCCCACCCCTCTCTCTATTTCCACCTTCCCACCTTCCCCCTTTACACGGATCCACCTCTCACTCCCCAGCTCCTGCCGTGTCCCCACCCCTCACCTCTTTTCTCTGACTATTTCCCGTCCACTCTCAGTCCAGAGGGAGGGTCTCGGCCCGAAATGTTGACGGTCCATTTCCCTCCACAGATGCTGCCCGACCCATTGAGTTCCTCCGGCAGTTTCTTCTTTGTTCTATATAAACCTTGTGTTAGTATGGGGAGCAGCATTTTACACCATATTCCAGGTAAAATCTCAACAAAGTACAAATAATTGTCACTTTGCCCGAACCATTGGTCCCGCTTGCAGATCAATTCAATTCAATTCCTCTGTTGACTGTTGGGGGGTGGGGAGCTGGGAGGGGGTCTTTGGCACGTGCTTAGTAGTTCAGCCGTTAAACCGAAAAAGCTCGAGCACAGCAGTGCGTGTGTGACGTAAGGCACGGTGCTCGTGACAGCAGAAGCAGATACTGGGAGATCATGCGTGACGTCTGGCGCGTGGGGGCTGCTCTATGACGTCACGTGAGGGGGAGCGCTTCTATTTAAAAACTCCTTTCGTTTCATACGATTTGGAACAGCATAATTTAATTAGGGTTTCATGTCTGAATCCCCTGTTGTGCGATGTAAAGTCCTTTCTATGTGTCTGGCTATTCGTGGAGCGTGGGCAGCGTGGTGTTTGTCTCGAGTTGAGTCACAAATCCACAACTGATTCTGGGCAACACACAAAATTTTGGAGGAACACAGCTGTCCTGCTGAAGGGTCTCCGCCCGAAACGACCACTGTATATCTTCCGTAGATGCTGCCCGGCCTGCTGAGTTCCTCCAGCATTTGTGTGCGTTCCTTGGATTTCCAGCGTCTGCAGATTTTCTCTTGAGTGTGAAATGTTTCAGGGGAGGACTTTCGGGACTGATCCGGTTTGGGATGGCTTCAGTCAGTGCAGTATCTTGGTGTCTAGTATTTTAATAAACAACTGTTTATTTTTCTTTTTTTAAAAAAATTAATACGAATCAGAATTTCCAGCGGGGGGGTCTGCACGGTGTATTTGTCAACAGAAGTCCTCTATTCCCTGCAGTCTTTATCTCCTGGTAAACTCAACACCCTGACAGTGTGGACCACAGATACCCCTTCCTCTCAAAGTCAGTGAATCATTCTGACAACTGATCGCTGACAGGAATTATATTTGTTGGTCATTAAATTTCGCTCGGACATGGAATTGATATGGTGTTCGGGGTGTCCCAGTGAAAGAGCCGGACGGCCGAGCTCTCTGCGCTGTGGGAACATCGAGCCATTGGTGGCGCCGTTGGACCCTCGGAGATGCGCAGGCGCGCTGCTGACACCATGTATTTCCCCCTGTTGTACCGACCGGGCGGCGCTGAGGAAGGAGCTATTACCGGGTTTATGTAAATCGGGGGCCGATTGCGGTGTGATGGGCCGGGACTGAGCTCTGTTAGTGGTTTGGGGTAAAGGGGATCTGTCTGTGTGTGGGTAGATGTTATGGGTGGACGTGTGTGTGTGGGGTGAGTAGTTGGAATGGTGTGTGGTCGTAGGCGGGTTGGGGTCTGTTGGGTGAAGGTGGGATGATAGGAAATTTCGTGATAAACTAAGTTGTAAATAAGGGAGGATCTGGTGAATTGGGTCAGCCAGCTCAGCTCGCGGGTCCTTCCAGGAAACATCAATCCTCTCTTCATATTAATTACAGGTACCGTCCAACCTTGCTGTTAAGATTGTGTTTGTTACAGAGCCCCAGAGTCTGGGAACAGCTGTCACCGTCATGAACAGCGAGTGCAGATTGGAAATGGGGTCACTGACCTCTGCATCAGAGAAGGACAGCCTCCTGTGAGATACCAATGTCCTTAGAGTGGATTCAGATCTGGTGGCATATCGGGAGTCAGAAAGGGAAAGGGAGTAGGCAAGGGGCTAAAGAGAGAGTTTTAATAGGGGAACATGTTCAGGGGTAAAGGGGTACAGAAGCTGTCTGGCAGATTGTTTTAATTCCTTTTTATAATCTCACAGACGGTGACTGAGGAAGAAGCTTGTTGACGGAGGATACCCGGAGGTGAGCATGTCAGAAACGGAATCAGAAATTGAATTGAACGGAGTTCATTTCTTACATCCTTCACAAACATGAGGGGTAAAAATCATCTAAATGTGAAATGTGCAATTATAGTAATTTATAATAGTTTAAAACAAATATAATAGTCAATGTAATCTAGAGTGTTCTCAAATCAGCGTGAGTTCATCAGTCTGATGTCCCAGTGGAAGAAACTTTCCCAGAGCCTGTTGGTCCACGCTTTTATGCTTCCCGGATGTAGCAGCTGGAATAGAGTGACAATGATTTGATTTCCAGTGTCACGGGTTTAGGCAGTCGTCTCAAGTGAGAGGTTGGTCTGCAGCAACACACACAAAATGCTGGTAGAACGCAGGCAGCATCGATAGGAAGAAGTACAGTCGACGTTTCGGGCTTCGTCAAGTTCAGCATGGTAATGTTCTGTAGAAAGGTAGATCACGCGGGATCCAGGGAGAGCTGGCTCACTGGATGCACAGTTGTCTTGATGGTAGGAAGCAGAGAGTGATGGTGGGAGGCTGTTTATTGGACTCGAGGCCCGTATCTAGTGGTATTCCCCGGGGTTACACTCATTGATCTCGTTATTTATTGCTATTTAATTATATTTGCATTGTTGCAGTTTGTTGTCTTCTACGCTCTACTTGATCTTTCATTGATCCCTGTAGAGTTACTATTCTATAGATCTGCTGAGTATGCCCGCATGAAGAGGAATTTCAGGGTTGTATGTGGTGAAATGTATGTACTCTGAAAATGAAATTGACTTTGAACTTTGAACACTGCAACTTGTCATCTCTACCAATAATTTGGTTGAGAGTGTACAGGCAATGGATAGTGAATTTGCAGCAAGTAAGTTCAAACAATTACTGTTTTTGAAAGATAGTCAGTATAAACACTCCCCTCCATTTCTCGCTCCTCACTCGACCACACCCTCCTCTTAATGTCTTCCCTCTCTGCCCCGTCTTCTCTCTCAACCCCGCAATGGGCAGACGTTCAGGGTGAAAGAAACATAGAAAACCTACAGCTCAATGCTGGCCCTTCGGCCCGCAATTATGTGCCGAACATGTACCTACCTTAGAAATTACTAGGCTTACCTATAGCCCTCTATTTTCCAAAGCTCCATGTACCTATCCAAACGTCTCTGAAAAGACCCAATCGTATCTGCTGCCACCACCGTTGTCGGCAGCCCATTCCATGCACTCACCACTCTCTGAGTAAAATACATAACCCTGACACCTCCTCTGTACCTACTACACAACACTTAAATCCGTGTCCTTTTGTGGCAACCATTTCAGCCCTGGGAAAAAGCCTCTGACTATCCACACGATCAGTGTCTCTCAACATTTCTTGCAGGTCACCTCTCATGTCTCCATCGTTCCAAGGAGTAAAGGCCGAGTTCACTCAACCTATTGGCATAAGGCATGCTCCCTAATCCAGGCAAAATCCTTGTAAATTCCTCTGCACCCTTTCTATGGCTTCCACATCCTTCCTGTAGTGAGGTGACCAGAACTGAGCACTGTACTCCAAGTGGGGTCTGCCCAGGGTCCTATATAGCTGGAACATTACCTCTCGGCGCCTAAATTCAATTCCAGTATTTATGAAGGCCAATGCACCTTACGCCTTCTTAACCACAGAGTCAACCTGCGCAGCTGTTTTGAGTGTCCTATGGACTCGGACTCTCAGATCCCTCTGATTCTCCGCACTGCCAAGATTCTGACAATTAATACTATACTCAGTCATTTTATTTGACCTACCAAAATGAACCACGTCGCACTTATCTGGGTTGAACTGCATCTGCCATTTCTCAACCCAGTTTTTCATCCTATCATCGTCCCGCTGTATCCTCTGACAGCCCTCCACACCATCCACAACACCCTCAACCTTTGTGTCATCAGCAAGTTTACTAACCCATCCCTCCACTTTCTCATTCAGGTCATTTACAAAAATCACGAACAGTAAGGGTCCCAGAACAGATCCCTGAGGCACTCCGGTGCTGACCGTCCTCCATGCAGAATATGACCCGTCTACAACCACTCTTTGCCTTCGGCGGGCAAGCCACGTCTGAACCGACAAAGCAATGTCCCCGTGGATCCCATGCCTCCTTACTTTCTCAATAAGCCTTGCATGGGGTACCTTATCAAATGCCTTGCTAAAATCCATATACACTACATCTACTGCTGTTCCTTCATCAACGTGTTTATTCACATCCTCAGAAAATTCAATCAGGCTAATAAGGCGCGACCTGCCCTTGACAAAGCCATGCTGACTATTAGTAATCATATTATACCTCTCCAAATGTTCATAAATCGTGCCCCCCAGGATCTTCTCCATCAACTTACCAAATAATGAGGTAAGACTCAATGGTCTATAATTTCCTGGGCTATCTCTACTCCCTTTCTTGAATAAAGGAACAACACCCGCAACTCTCCAATCATCTGGAACCTCTTCCGTCTGCATGGATGATGCAAAGATCATCGCCAGAGGCTCAGTAATCTCTCCCCTCACCTCCCACAGAAGACTGGGGTACATCTCATCCGGTCCCAGGAATGTATCCAACTCGATGCTTTCCAAAAGCTGCAGCACATCCTCTTTCTTAATATCTACATGCTCAAGTTTTTCAGTCTGCTGCAAGTTATCACTACAAACACCAAGATCCTTTCCCTTAGTGAATACTGTAGTAAAGTATTCATTAAGGACCTCTGCTATTTCCTTCGGTTCCATACATACTTCCCCACTGTCACACTTGATATTTCAGAGTGGAAGGTGAAATATTCTTGGGGAATCTGAAGGGGAATTCTTCACTCAGAAGTTCGTGAGAGCGTGGAATGAGCTGCCAGTGGAAGTGGTAGATGTGGGTTCGATTGAGACACTGAAGAGAAATTTGGGTAAAGACATGGATGGGAGGTTTATGCAGGTAGTTGGCAGTAAAAACAAAAACGGGTCGGTATTGACCAGAAGGGCCGAAAGGCCTGTTTCCGTGTTGCTGGGCTCTGTGGCTCTAATAATATTCTGATTTGTAATTTCCACAGTCAGTGCTTTGCTGCTAATGACCGAACCCGGTAATTTACAGAATGGGTGAAGAGGCTGCCCAGTGACTCTTCCTGTGCTCAGTGTTACTGGGACGTCCCATCACTGAGCAGATATTGTCTTCTCCATTCTCTTTCACTCAGTCTGTCACTCAACACGTTCCATGTTTACAGGAAATCACAGAACTCACAGAGAAGGAAACCGCGACAGAGGATTCCCCGCACTTCCTCAAACCTGGTGATGGGGAAAGGCTCCCAGTCCCAGGGAGTGATGTGGGAATCCTTTGTGGAAATGAGGAATAAGTTAGCAAAGGTGGACAAAATGCTGAAAGTAGTTCTGAAGTTCGGTACGGTAAAACAACACACAGAATTGGAAATCACTTTGAAACAACGTTGGCATAAGAAAGTACGTCGACAAAGTTCGGCCCATAATGTTGTGCTGAACCAAAGAAATTAGCAACCAAATGGCCACTAATCTGATTCTTTGTGCCAGCATAATATCCACCTCTCTCCATTTTCCTCACATTTATGCGCCTGTCTTTCTTTCTTAAATATTTTTATTAATTTTAAACAAATAAATGAAACATGAATACAGAGAGTCTGAGATTACATAATTAATAGGTTAAAATACAAATAGAAATAGATAATAATCCATATTTAATAACCTCCCAAACTCATAGTAATTACGACAAATGGAGTAAATAAGAAAAAAAAAACAAAAAATGAAGAAACCTAACCAACATGGGCCGTTGCATTATGTCAAATATACACAGTAGCGTAAATAACTCCGCACCTCAATCCAAATAATTAAGGATAATAAAAGTAAGGTTCAGGGAAAGTCAGTTACCTCATATGAAAATGTTGAATAAATGGTCTCCAAGTTTCTTCAAATTTAACTGAAGGGTCAAAGATAACACTTCTAATTTTTTCTAAGCTCAAACAAGAGATAGTTTGAGAAAACCACTGAAATATAGTTGGAGAATTAATTTCTTTCCAGTTCAATAGGATAGATCTTCTAGCCATTATTGTGACAAATGCAATCATCCGCCAGGCTGAGGGGGATAAACAACTATTATCCACCACTGGTAAACGGAAAATTGCAGTAATAGGTTGCAATTTGATACTCAGAACTATTGAAATAATACCAAAAATATCTTTCCAATAATTTTGCAAGCAAGGGCAAGACCAAAACATGTGGGTCAATGAAGCAACTTCAGAATGGCATCTGTCACAGGTTGGATTAACACAAGAATAAAATCGAGCAAGTTTATCCTTGGAAATGTGAGCCCTATGTACAACCTTAAGTTGTATTAGGGCATATTTAGGACAAATAGAGGAAGAATTGACTAATTGTAAAATTTTCTCCCACTGCTCAGTGGGCATAAGACAATGAAGTTCTTTTTCCCATTCCTTCTTATTTTTTTCTGATACTTCTGGCTGTATTGTCATGATCATATTATATAGGGTGGCTACTAAATCCTTCTCACAAGGATTCAGAGCTAAAAAAAAAGTGTTTAAGGTAAATTATATTTATTAGATAGCTGTTCAAAGGACATAAAACTATTATCTAAAAATAGATCACGAAAACATGTTATACCTTTTATTTTCCATAATACAAAGGCTTGATCCATAGAAGAGGGCCAAAAGAAAAGTTAGATATAATAGGGCTTGATAGGACAAACTTATTCAAGCTAAAAAATTTACGAAATTGTAACCATATTCGCAATGTAAGTTTAACTATAAGATTAGTTATTTGTTTATTCAATTTAGATAAAGAAAAGGGAAGGAAAAATCCTAAAATTGAAAACAATGAAAAGTCTTGTACAGATTTGCATTCCAAATTAACCCATTGTGGGCAAGATGCTATAATCGATTGTTGTGTCCAAAATATTAAATATCGAATATTAACTGCCCAATAGTAAAATCTTAGATTTGGCAAAGCCAAACCACCCTCCTTCTTAGGCTTCTGTAAATATTTTTTTGCTTAGTCTAGGATTTTTATTCTGCCACACATTCGAGGATATTTTGGAGTCAACAACATCAAAAAAGATTTAGGAAAAAAATCGGTAATGGTTGGAATCAATATAAAACACTGGGTAATACTTTCATCTTAACACCATTAATTCGATCAATGAATGACAAAGATAATGGGGACCACCTACTGACAAGTTGCTTAATTTGGTCAATTAAAGGTAAAAAATTAACTTTAAATAAATCCTTATGTTTCTTGGTAATTTTAATGTCTTATGAAGGATGAACAGTTCTGAAGGGCAGAAGGGTGCAGAGTTGAACATGTCCCCCCCCCCCCCCCGGAGAATCACAAACCGTTACTGTTGCTATGCTGCTCATGAGAGAGAGAGTTGGAAAATAAAACATGCAAGAACATCTGCTACAGATAAGAGAGAAATAAGAGAGGGGAGAGAGACTTGTTGATTCACCGTATTATGACTTCTGAGAGGGTTATTTATCTTGTACCATTCTGTTCATTAACGTTCCTCAGTGGACAGCCGGAGTGGGCTGGTTTGATGGACACAGCCATTCAAAATTGATTGACAACTGAGACCCCGTGAGTAGGGATAAAATTCAGGTCCGGAGAGACACCCTTCAGACACACCAGGAGACACACTAGTGGACACTGTTTGAGTGTTGGAACCGACGGGAAGGTGTGGTGCATCGGAGACTGAACCAGGAGCTCGGTCAGTTAAACTCACAGTGTTATAGCAGGACCGGTGGGGACTTGTGTGTGTGTCCACTCATGCCAGAGTGATGAGTCCACCACAGAAGAACGGTCTAGCTGAATGACAGAGGGGTCATAACTGAATGGCCATAACGATACGACGGATCAAGAACGCAAAGGAAGGTTTGTCTCACTGTAGCTGGTACATCTCGCGCTCTCTCTCTCTACTCTCCAACGATTACAATACAACAACCATATCTACCTCAGCACGTATGGACTGAACTGAACTTTATACTTTTCGATGTCAAATCATTACCCCTAGACATCGATAGAGCTTGTTTATTATTGCTTATTATTATTCCCACATTTTAGTTTTATTATTGCTAACGTGTATTATCTATATATTTGCATTATTGGTACTGATTTGCTTATTTTACTAATAAACACTTTTGAATATAGTACCACCAGACTCCAACGGATTCTTCTTTCTCTACTAGTCAGACACCCAGTTACGGGGTACGTAACATACCCAAATAAGTAAAATGATCTGTAACAACTTTAAATGGTAAACGTTTATAAATTGGAACTTGCATATTTAATGGTAATAATTCACTCTTATTAAAATTCAGTTTGTAACCAGAAAAACTACTAAACTGAGCAAGCAAGGACGAAATAGCCGGAGTGGATCTCTCAGGGTCGGATATGTATAGTAACAAATCATCAGCATATAATGATAACTTATACGTCCCTTCCCCATGAGTAATAACCAAAATATTAGGTGATTCACGAATGGCTATATCTAAAGGTCCCAAAACAATGTCAAATAGTAAAGGACTTAAAGGACAGCCTTGCCTTGTACCACGGAATAACTGAAAAAAAGGAGATCTTTGATTATTGGTAAAGACCGAAGCCAAGGGTTTATAGTATATTATTTTAATCCATGATATAAATTTCGAACTAAAATTAAAATGCTGCAACGTATTAAATAAATATGGCCATTCAACTCTATCAAACGCTTTTTCAGCATCTAAGGAAATAACACATTCTGGTATTTTGGATGAAAAAGTATAAATAATATTAATTAATTTTCAGATATTAAAAGATGAATAACGGTTTTTAATAAATCCAGTCTGATCTTCAGGGATAATTCGAGGTAATATGTTTTCTAATCTAGTGGCCAATACATTGCTAAAAATTTTAGAGTCCGTATTCAGCAAGGATATGGGCCGATAGGATACACGTTCAGTGGGGTCTTTATCTTTTTTAAGAATTAAAGAGATAGAGGCATCATAAAAAGATCGTGGCGATTTACATAAAATTAACACATCTTTAAAAATTTTACAAAGCCAAGGGGAGAGTATAGAGAAAAAGCATTTTTAAAAATTCTGCAGTATAACCATCCGGACCAGGGGCTTTACATGAATTCATTGAAAAAATCGCCTCTTTTATTTCAATTTCCGTGAGAGGTATATCTAGAAATACATTATATTCTGTTGTTAATTTGGGGATATTCAATTTTTTAAAAATTCATCCATTATAGAAGAATCCTCAACAAATTCTGTTTGATATAAAGAATTGTAAAAATCTTGAAAGGCTTTATTTATCTCTTTATGATCAATCGTCAATGTGCCATCTCGTTTAAGAATCTTAGTAATTTGTCGTTTAACCGAAGCAGTTTTCAATTGATTAGCCAATAGTTTGCCAGATTTATCTCCATGTACATAGAACTGTGTTCTAGATTTAATTAACTGATTTTCAATCGAAGAGGATAATAACAAACTATGCTCCATCTGAAGTTCAACTCTTTCTTTATAAAGTTCGTTGCTGGGGGTCACTGAATAAATCTTATCAATTGCTTTAATTTTATGAACCAATGTAGATATTTCAAAATTAGTTCGTTTCCTAACTCCAGCAGAGTATGGAATGATCTGTCCACGAATAAATGCTTTAAATGTGTCCCATAAAGATCCACTAGAGATCTCTGCAGTAGAATCTGTTGAGAAACACAAATCAATTTGTTGTTTAATAAAATTAAGAAAGTCTGAGTCCTGCAATAAAGGAGTTGAACATCCAAGATTTAGCATTAGAAGATGAATCCATTCTCTTAACAGATAGCTTCAAAGGGGCATGGTCAAAAATGGTAATATAATCATATTTGCAATCAATAACATCGGTACGTAAACGATGATCAATAAAGAAGTAGTCAATTCTTGAATAATTATGATAAACATGAGAAAAGTATGAAAATTCTTTGTCATTGGGGTGTAAAAAAACGCCAAATTTCGGAAATTGCAGAATCAATCATAAAGCAATTAATAAGATAGGCCGATTTATTCGGAAGAGCTTGGGTGGGCTTAGATCTATCTATCGAAGGGATTAAGCAGCAGTTAAAATCCCCACCCATCATTAGCATGTACTGATTCAAATTAGGAAAGGATGTAAATAGACACTTAAAATTCAGGACAATCAGTGTTTGGAGCATAAACATCAACTAAACCAACTTTTTGATTAAAAAGTAAACCAGTAATAAGCAAAAATCTACCTTGTGGGTCCGAAATTGTTTCATAGTGTATAAAGGAGGTTGAAGAATCTATAAAAATGGAAACACCTCTTACTTTGGCTTGGGAATTCGAGTGATACTGTTTGCCCTTCCAAAACCTGAAAAAATCTTTGACGATCCACCTTCCTCACATGAGTCTCTTGTACAAAGACAATATTAGCATCCATTCTGTGGAATACTTTGAAATTTTTTTTCCGTTTGACGGATGATTTAAACCATTAGTATTCCAAGAAACAATATTAATAATCTTATCCATATTGCCAATATTTATTACAATTAACACATAAGGTTAAAAAAAAAGATGAACTCATGAATCCGGACGAGGGAAGTAAGTTCAAGGAGGAACCGGAAGTTCTGACACTGGAACCATTTTTGTAGTTTCGAGTCAGCCCATGAAGTATAACTAAGCGTGAAGCAAGCTGAAAGAAAGATCCCCCTCCCTCCACCCTCAAAACCCCAGGGAAAAAAGGCCAAAAAGAGGCAATCTAATACTAAATTTATCCCCATGTCTCAAGACGGCAACTCAAACACAAAAGTTAAAAAAAGATACAAACCACCCATATTTTAAGAAAGGGTTAGTATAACAAAGATTAAACTATAAAATTATTATTCTATATATAAAAAAGGGATTTAAAAAAAGAAAAAAAATTAAAACGTTAAAATCCATAAATGAATAATATTGTATTAGTGTTTTAAAAGAAAGTCCTTAAACTCATTCAGACACATCAGAACGTATGTGACGTATCCAAGCACTAAGGTCTTTGTGGAAAAGAAGCGACATCTTAGAAAAGTTTTTTATTATAAAAAAACTTAATATTTTAACGTAAAAAGTATAAAAAGTGTATATAAACTTAAAAGAAAAACCTAATGAATTACTTTCAGAACTAACAGAATAATAATATTAAAAGAACGAACTCAGGATAAACCAAAAAAACGGACCTTTACCGTTGGTAAGAAATACACTGTTAACCATCACGTAAAAAATCATCAGATTATAAAAGATCCGGATCTATAGACTAATTATTACATTAGTCAACCCGTAGTAAAAGAAAAGTACTATTCTTCAAGGAATCTTTGAGCATCCGCTGGAGATTTGAACAGCCGATAGGTCCCATCTTTGAGAGTAACTCTCAAATGTGCTGGAAATAACAGCGTTTGCTTGTAGCCGTCCTGATGAATTTCGGACATAACCGATTTAAGAGCCATTCTTGCCCTTAAAACTTCGGGACTATAGTCTTCCGGAATACGAAATTTGAAATCATTAAAACTATTCATACCCTTTTTCCGGGCAGCCCGAACCAAACGCTATTTGGTATGAGGGTAATGAATCCGGAGTATCACTGGTCGTGGTTTCGTACCTGAAGCTGGTTGAAAACGGGAAATGCGATGTGCACGGTCGATTATTGGAGGGGTATCCAGTACTTCTGAGCCGAAGACGTCCATTAAAAATTTAGAGAAAAATACAGGGAGATCACCGTTCTCAAAATTTTCCGGAAGCCCAATTATCCAGAGGTTTTGTCTGCGAGAGTGGTTTTCAAGATCAGTGATTTTAGATTTATAACGATCCAGCAGTTGGGAAGTCGAAGCTTGCTGTTGTTGCAAAGTTTCAATTTTGCGATCTTTCTGGCGAGCGGCATCTTCAGGAACTAAAATTCTTGCTTGTTGTTGTTGTGAATCCAGTGTAAGTGATTCAAGTTTTCCATCGACTGTCTTTAAAATTTCATCGAACGTAGAAAGCTTTTAGGTTAATTTATTCTCCAGTTTTTCAAGTCTCTCGTCCATAAGTTTCGCAATTGCTTCCAGAGTTAACGGTTCTTTCGTCTGTTTCGATTCCTTTTGTTTAGACATTTCAACCGGTTGAAAATGATTCAAACAGTTGAAAAAGATTTCATAAGTATGAACGCCTTTAGAATAGGTATAAACAGGTCAATTAGGGGGAGCTTGTAGGTAGAAAAAAATAAAAGGATTGGAGCGAAGCCTAAAACGGTTTCACTCCATAAGCGCCATCTTGAGACTCCTCGAGAATCAGCTTCTCGTGTTGCTTGTTAATAACCTGAATAAATTAGTTTTCACGGAGTCCCGGCATTTTGGGGATGGGTTTGCTGGGCGTGCTGTGGAGCGTTGGTGAGAGTATCGCCTCCCTAAAATATGAACCACATTCAGATTTAATTAGAAAGTGAATGTGGGTCACCTGTACATGATTTAATAAAATCAATTTGAAAAGGAAGACATCGTGTGCTTATTTATTAGTTGTCATAGAAGGTACTCAAATATTTAGGCGTTGATATCTGACTTCTGTAAGGGCTGATTTCCGTAACCAGGCACACCGCGGGGTAACATCGAATATAATGTCTACAGTATCGGGAATAGAAGATCACCTTCTATTGCCGAGGAGTGGCTGGTCAATTGAGGAGGTTCTGGTACAGCTGTGTGGCACTGCCGATCACGAAATAGATGGAACGACAAAACGTTAGCTAAAATAACACTGGATCTTTTGAAACGCCTTTCCAAAATTTGTATACTTGTACTAATTATTGAGAAAGAATATTTTCTATTCTCAATATCTGCTGAAGTTTTTGGAGGCCGTTGTGCAGCATTCGAAAAGTTTTTGCCCCTCTTTTTCGCTGTTTCAGATGATACAGCTTGGCAGATCGGGAAATATGGAATAAGGGAGTTATTGACCGTAGCTCTCTGCTGCTTTACAGAGATCCAATGTTGGGTGCAAATAGTCTGTTTTCTTTAACATTGAAATGACGCTTTTCCTAATTCAATACTGTGTTCCATCCGGCCCATTCCACGCATTCATACATTGTATTTCCACCTTGACCTAATTCTTATCAGATACGAATGAGACACTTTCAGTCACCAGCATCGGGATGTTTTAAATGAGGATTTTTATTTTATTATCAAACTAAAAGCGCGGGTCTTCTACAAAATGTTGCCTGTTGTAAGACGTGTGCGAGCTGGAACTGAGTTCTATTCAGGGGGAAAAGCATTAGATGATCTTACATTTCTCTTGATCAATTCCCGGATAAGCGTCCAAGGAGACAGTATCAACGTTTTCAACTCTGCCCTGAAGTTAGTTTGGGTCGCTGCATAAATACACTTGTTTGTATAGGAACTCATGTTCTTGAGCAGAGCCCCGGTTTGAGCAGCGATATATCGGGCAGAGTAATAGTCGCGATCAAAATACATTGTTCGGCTGGCGATAAAATCGGTCACTGCCAACGGCAGCCAAAATAGCATGAAGCTGCCCGATACACAGAACAGTAATATGATGCTCTTTTTCCTGTTCTCCATCTCCGGGTCACGTTCAATCTTACTCTTAAGGGGTTCGGAAGCCCCTCCGGGATCTGCTGGCCACTAAGATATGCCTGGCTGTCATCCCATTAAACAGAATTATTAAACCGGATGCGCACAGGTTTTGAAAGGATTTGAATCTGCTGAGCGCTACGAACGATGGAGAGTTGACGATGTCCAATTTCGGGCGAATACCCAACGAAATATTTCAAATTATCCATTGAGGCTGAAATGCAAACAAGAGGGGTATATTCTCCAAACAAAGCCCCGCCAGTATTACTGCTGCCAGGATTCTGGCTGTCTTCACTCTGCAGTATTTTGTTTTAAACTTCTGACAACATATGGCAACATATCGATCAC
Organism: Hemitrygon akajei; assembly: GCF_048418815.1. Classification (NCBI taxonomy): domain Eukaryota; kingdom Metazoa; phylum Chordata; class Chondrichthyes; order Myliobatiformes; family Dasyatidae; genus Hemitrygon; species Hemitrygon akajei. The sequence goes on from NW_027332057.1 coordinate 335,672, forward strand.
AGGTGAAGGCCACCGTGTACCGCCGTGATAGTTCCAGAGTGACCGCCAGCACGTAGATCGTGGCTTTAAGGACTTCCGTATAATGCAGAAATGAACTTGACAGGCGGAATATTAAAATCTCATAGACAAGGACATTGATGAGAATGACCGATAGATCTGACACAGCCATCATCGTCATGTAGGCAGAGATGCATTTGGAAAGACCGCATTTTCCCCGGGACAGAATAATAATTGTTAACAAATTAGCTGCAACAGAAAAAAAAAACAACAACAGATTAAGACATCACTGAAGGAGGAAGAGAGGGGAATCTTACAACTTATTTCTGAAATATGTTCGGATGTATTTCTGTTTAGTCCGGTGGTCTGAGAGTGAGCATAGGCAGGACGGAAAGGCACTTCGCAGTGTGATCTTCACCAGCTGTAAACGAGCAGAGAAACAGCACGTGTAATTTACTGGGAGCCTGGGCAATGTGCCGCCCTGCAGGAGGGTAAACCAGGTTACCATTGCATGGTGAATGGTGGGTTGTGAGGTGCTCCGCATAAAAGAAACGGAGTTGTAAATACAGATCCATCATTCATTTAAAGTAAAACACTGGGTAAACCGGGTGGCACAGAGGTCATTTTGCACATCGGCTATCACAAATCAGGACTCTGAGCGCTGGGGTTGAGTTATTGAGTTGAGGTTGTACAATACGTAATTGAAGCCGAATCCGTAGTATTGTTTACAATTCTACTCACCTTCGTACGGGAATTATATCAAAATTCGCGACAGACATTACCTCCTGAGTGAAACACTAGTGCTATTTCAACGATGGCATCCCTCCATTCCCTTTGCACCGGACATGAGGAGACGCCCTCCTGTGTCCAGAGGAAAGTCTCCTCACCGGCCGTGTGGACAGGGAACGATACAGCGCCTATTGAGCAGCTTGTACAATGGATACATTGCGGCGCATCTTCTGATCATACTTCATATGACCAAGGAGATGGTGGTGGACTTTAGGAGATCTAGGCCTCATATGGAGCCAGTGATCATTAATGGAGAATGTGTGGAGCAGGTTAAGACCTACAAGTATCTGGGAGTACAGTTAGACGAGAAGCTAGACTGGACTGCCAACACAGATGCCTTGTGCAGGAAGGCACAGAGTCGACTGTACTTCCTTAGAAGGTTGGCGTCATTCAATGTCTGTAGTGAGATGCTGAAGATGTTCTATAGGTCAGTTGTGGAGAGCGCCCTCTTCTTTGTGGTGGTGTGTTGGGGAGGAAGCATTAAGAAGAGGGACGCCTCACGTCTTAATAAGCTGGTAAGGAAGGCGGGCTCTGTCATGGGCAAAGTACTGGAGAGTTTAACATCGGTAGCTGAGCGAAGGGCGCTGAGTAAGCTACGGTCAATTATGGAAAACCCTGAACATCCTCTACATAGCACCATCCAGAGACAGAGAAGCAGTTTCAGCGACAGGTTACTATCGATGCAATGCTCCTCAGACAGGATGAAGAGGTCAATACTCCCCAATGCCATTAGGCTTTACAATTCAACCGCCAGGACTTAAGAACTTTTTAAAAGCTATTATTAATGCTTTTTGAGAGAGTGATTTAGATGCATATCATATTTTTACTGAGTTAAGTATTGTATGTAATTAGTTTTGCTACAACAAGTGTATGGGACATTGGAAAAAAAATGTTGAATTTCCCCATGGGGATGAATAAAGTATCTATCTATCTATCTATAAAAAATATCAATGTCCTGCCGAAGGCCAAAAGCTGTTAGACACTGTATTAATACGACTTACCGGGTAAACTAAACACCGCTAGAACAGGGTAACAAACGTCTTTCACCTGTAGGATCGCCGGTCGACTCATGTTCGATTGCTTGAATTATCTCCCGTTGTGCAGTTCACATCAGCGTGTGACTCGGACCACGACACCCTGCTAATTTATAGGGAACACGAATTCTCCGTCACGGGTAGGCGGGTTGTGCAATGAATGACGTTACTTACAGCCAATGAACAAACAAGGGTTGATGTTCCGCTCCAGTGCCACCTGTTCCCCAGCTGATGGACTGAGCAGCTGGATCATGAAGCTCCTTCATTCACATTCCACAAGAGAACACCCCCCCCCCGCCCCGAGGGACTGACGTCAGCGCTCCCCTCGCCAGCGGAGAGCATCGCTCCAGGAGGGTCCTTTCGTTGTCCCACAGTAACTCAGTGAAGAGGTCCCGCTCCGTTCCGTAACTGCATTTGTTACACAGCGTTCTGCTGATTCCCACTGACTATAACATTACTGATGCTGCGCTTGCCTTTACTTTTCACAGAATAATTCTTCAATAACCTTTCTCATCATGGGTCCAGTCTAATGTCAACCCGTTAGTCTCTGTCTAACCTTATAGGCTATGATTCCTTCCTGAATATGACGTCATTGAAACCAAACAATTGATGCAGCGTCCCAGCAATGGGGTAGTGCCGCGACTCTAACGTCACTGATGATATATTCTGTTATATCTGGTGGAGAGTCACTGTTATATATGATATGGTTACTCCAAACAAGCAGATATAAATCATCTCCATCAGCACTGAAAATGCTGATATTTAAGCGTTTATAATCCACATTACTTCGCTGTGGGTAACAAAACCGCTTGCTCCGATGAAACTTCTCAGACTTCGTCGGAGAGATTACAAAGTTGCCCCTTCACTGGGCAATCGACATTACCAATGAAATAGAAGAGGATGTCAGTGAGATCTTCGTTCCGTTAGCAGAGATTTGTATGACCCGAGTATTCGCTACGATGTTCAGGATTGAAAGAGCCATGTGGAAGATTGTCTTTCACCTTTCATCTACAAAGTATATGGGTGATAAGGAACTTCATACATCACACACTGTTGGAGGCAGGGAGACAAAAAGTTGTTTTTTTTGTTATGATCTCATAAAATATTATACACGAAGTTACCAGCTCAGTGCTGGGACGGGGGATTAATGTGCTTCAGCGGAGCAACGTCTGCGCCTCAGAAGGTGTCAGACTACATGTTTGAGCGGTGATGCACACTGAACACTATCAGTGATCCCCACTCCTGAAAAGTACATTTTGTAAATTGGATAAATTCGTGCAGTGTGTTAATGAACCACAATGTGTATGTGCGCTGGCAGGTATGTGATACGAAACGAGAGTACGCCAACAACCATGCAGAACGACCACTGTTCGTGAGATAATGTCCACAGTTCATCAATGCACACATGCGTATGTCGGAGTACATCGGAATTAGGTCGATGATGAATGATATTCTGTCTGCCTTCGGAGCTGAGGTAAATCAAATGTCAGGTCCATCTCAGTGCCGGGGTTATTTACATTAAGCAATTCTGTACAAACATATCAGATAGTTTTGTAAATCAGCACGTTCGCCAATTTGAGCATCAGCCTCTCTCAATGTTCTTCATCATTCCAATAGATTCAAATTCTATTAAAATTGCGAATATTTCAAATTTCAGGAAGTATCGGCGTTACAGGGACGATACCAGCATGCATTGTGGACTGGCTGACGGACAGGAGGCAGCAGTGGCTGGCTGTCTGTGATTAGTGGTGTTCCTCAGAGGTCAGTATTGGGAACGCTGCTTTTCCAACTTTTGTCATTGATGGCTTTGTGGCAAGGTTTTCAGATTATACTAAGATCGCAGGAGGGTTAGGTAGTACCACGGAAGCAATGCGATTACAGCAGAACTTGGACAAATTGCAAGACTGGGCAAACATTGGGCTAATGGAATACAGTGTGTAGAAAAGAATGGACATCATTTTATTAAAAGGAACAATAGTGCGGACTGTTATCAAAATGGGGAAAAAACCCCAACGTTAGGATGCAGATGAACTTAGGAGTTCCCGTGGAAGACTTGCAGAAGGTGAAGCTCCTGGCTGAGTTTGTGGTAAAGAAGGCAATTGCAATGCAAGCATTTACTTCAGGTGGAACAGGATATAAAAGCAAGGAGATAATGCTGAGCCTTTATGAGTCAGTAGTCCGGCCGCACTTGGAGTGTTGTCATCAGCTAGAAGCCCCAGATCTCAGAAAGGATCTGTTGTTATTGGAAAGAGTCAAGAGGACATTCACAAGAATGATTCCGGGAAGGACTGGGTTGGCATATGGAGTGCATTCGGCAGTTTTGGGTCTGTACTCAGTGGAATTTAGAAGTATACACGGGGATCTCACTGAAACCTAACGAATTTTGAAAGGACTAGATAGGGTGGATATGGAGGGGATATCTCCTATAGTGGGGACATCCAGACGAGGGCCTCAAAATTCTCAAAATATCCTCAAAATTGATGGACCAACTTTTGGAACAGAGGCAAAGGGGATTTTCTTTAGATAGAGAGTAGCGCGTCTGTGGAGAGCTCGGCCAAGGACTGAGGTGGAGGCCAAGTCCGTGGGTGTATTTAAGACAGAAGCTGATCGTTTCCTGATAGCCCAAAGCATCGAAGGATGTGTGAGAAGGAAGATTTATAGAGTTGTGTGGGATCCGGGTTCAGCCATGATGAAATGGAAAAGCAGACACGATGGGCTGAAGATCCTAATTATGCGGATGGTCTTATGGTCTAAAGATCGCGTCAGGGTGAAATATCGAAATTGCTCAACACTCAAGTTCAACTTAAAGTTGAAGTTCAGATATATTTTTATTGATCTGTACACATGTATGCAGCTAAACGAAACAGGGACCTAGGTGCAAAGCAAAGAACATATATCACATACAGCACATAAAATAATATTAAAGCAATACAATAATATTAACAGGTAGAATATGCTGTAGAGATACAAGTTGACATAAAGTGCATATATGACATGTAGTTTCTTACATAAATCTGAGGAGCAGCAGACAGAACAAATCAGGGAATCAGAGAATTGTTTCAGACTAAAGGACTTTATTTATACGTGATATCACGGACAGCCTCTGCACCTAAAAGCGGTGCTTGGGGGTTCTGTTTGTCTTGCAGACCCGCTTCATTATATAGACACAGATTACGTGACTGAAAGCACTTAACAAGAGCATTGCTTGACGTTGAGCTTAGGACTAGATTTCAACAAACAACGTGACTCTGATCTTAGAACGAGATTGCAACAAACAAGAGCATTACGTAAATGCGATGCCACAGCATCTTTCTTGCAAGGACTTTAGCTGAATTCCAAGACCTGCAAGGATTTTAGCAAAATTTTAAGAGAATACACAAGCGATTGGGTTAACCCCTACGTATCCAAAGGGTCTTAAATTCTTCCACAATTCACTCGTTATTGATCCTTTCTGATCAACACTCCTGGTGAGGTATTTCCTGCTCTTCCTCACAGGGGGTTCAGTTCCCTCCGGAAAGTGTATTTCCTTGCCAGGATGTACCTCCTCTGCCAACCAGTTTCGCTTACTGCGTGTTTCTCTCACCATCTGGGGTATCATAGGGTCGTTTTCAGTTCCGACTAAGGCTCTTTTCCTTAACTGGTCACAGTACAATCGTAATGTTCCACATACACAGCACCCTGAAGCACATATTATTACCACTATAATTAATCCATGGGTAATCCAGCTTCCCCAGTCAGCAAACCATCCCTCTATTATTTCCCACCATTTCGTTCCTGAACCAAAATTCTTAAACTGTTTCCCTATCTTCGTAATCACCTTAATCTTTCCCCTTATGTGTTCACTAAGGTCAGTTATGCTTCGTGAGGCATCGGGAATATAAGTACAACATTCCTGCCCTATCACGGCGAATGCCCCTCCTTTTGCGGCTCAGAACATGTCCAGGGCCATTCTAGTTTGCAAGGCTACCATTCTAAGGGCAACTACCTCTGTTGTTAGGTCTTTCACTGACGTCTGCACGTCAGTTGGGGCATCGGCAGTGTCATCGGCCAATTCCTGTAGAGCGGTGGCTATAATAATAATTGCTCGCGAATATCGGGCCATACCATATGAGGCAAATGCTGTCATCCAAAACCTTTCACTTTTCGTTACCCTCTCTTACATAGCCTTAAATAAAGGTGTTGCGACATATCATTCATAGGATGCAGATATATAGAGCAGATAACAGCAGCCCGTCCAATTTCCTGGGGATACATTCTCACTTTCGCCTGGCGGCCTTGGAAGCCAGGGATAAGCTCTTTCCACACATACCCAATACATCCCATTAGACTAGGCGGAGGAGGATCCACCTTCCATTCAGTACAAGAACTATTACCCCAAAATGCCCCTATTCCCCTTGTCGTATTATAATAATTTCCATTTACTGTTTTCTGTGTATTTACTAACTCGAAGGAGCCCATCCATTTTTCCCTTCGTTGGGATAAGGAGGTACCGTCCTTTGAAGCAGGAAAATCCACAATCCACTTCACTGACATCACAGTCCTTCTGCCAATCTCTCGTTCTAAAGCTGGAATAGGATGTGTTAAATAGGTTCATAAGTTGCACAGAAAGCTTTTCGCTTCCGTTCATGGGGACCCCTTCCAGAGACGTTCCCTGGGGGGCATGCTGAGGTATCTTTACACACACCCAACAAGTCCAACTTTTCACCTTAATGACTGGCATAAGTGAAAAAAGGGTATTTCTGGACAAGGCCACACTGACTCCCCGCAGTATCTGTCCCCATAAATGCATCTGGCTTGTCAGCTTCATGCTTTCTTGTCTTCCAACTCCTGGTGCCGTTCACCTAGTAGCGTGAATCCATTCTCCGTTTCCTTCAACCTTCACCGCGGTTCGGGTTATTATCAGCACGGTGTAAGGGCGCTTCCACCTAGGAGAAAGAGAGCGCTTTTTCAGCTCCTTTACATACACCCTATCACCGGGTTGGAAATGATGCATGTTCTCGCTTCCCACAGGGTTCTGCGCCTGTCTGACTGTCTCATGCAGCTTGGCGGCCGTTTTGCACAATGCTTGCGCATGCGCTGGGGTCTGTTCATTGTTCCAGATCAGGGCCAGTCTCTCAGTGGTAACAGGGGGTCGAATGACAGTAGTCATGGGGCGCCCCATAATAATTCCAGTGGCCCTATTTTTCCTGTTCCGCATAACACTATAGAGAGAGCCTCCGGCCCGGGTTGCTGATTGTCCTGGCGCAATTTAAACAGGGCTACTTTCAGTTCCGCATTCGCCCTTTCTACTATCCTTGAGGATTGGGGCTGATATGGGATATGTAATTTCCATTGGAACCCCATGGCCCGCACCAAATCATTCGCGATTCGACCCGTGAAGTGTGTTCCCCTATCACTGTTTATTCCCATGGGTATTCCGTACCGGGGTATTATTTCCATCCATTATATCTTTACCACTTTTCGAGCATCGTCCTTTCGTGTGGGATCGGCCTCCAGCCATCGAGTGAACATTTCAACTATCACTAACATGTATTTATGTCCCGACGCCGGCGGCACATACACGAAATCAATTTTAAATTTTCAATCGGCATTTTAGGCATCGGGAGATGTTCGAGTTTCGCCGGCGATTTGCCCTGATTTTTGCTTTGGCAAATTATTCACGCACGGGCAATTTCCTGTATTGTTGATGTTATCCCGGGTGTTATACCATTGCTGATCGATTGCATGCTGCATCCCTCCTTTACCCATGTGGGCCTGTGCTTGCGGCAGGTGGCACAGGGGCAGAAACAAGCTTCGAGGACACATCACCCTCCCGTCGGGGTGGAACCAAAAACCATCTTTACAGTGTCAGTGTGCCTTTTGCCATGCCCGCTTTTCCTGGGGACTATATTCTGCTGTGCTACCGGAAGCTCAGAGGGCCCTACGGCAGAGAGAGGCGTGGGGTGCGATTCGCAAAGACCTTGTAAAATAGGCTGTTGAGTTAAAACAAATTTCTGTGCGGTTTGGTCCGCTCGGGAATTTCACGTCAAAGTCCATCACATCAAAAGATGTGTATTTCTCACTGTTGAGGACATTTACAGAGGCAACTGTGTATAAAACCTCCGAAAGACCATTCGAGACTCGAGTCACCCCAATCACAACGTGTTCCAGCTTCTGCCATCCGGGAAACGGTACCGCAGCATTAAAGCCAGGACCAACGGGCTCCAGGTCAGCTTCTTCCACCAGGATAACTGACTGGATAATTCATGCTTACACAACTGTATGTCTATGTTATATTGACTATAGAGTTCTACATATATTTATTGTAAATTATTATAAGTTTGCGCATTGTACATTTAGACTGAGATATAACGTAAGGATTTTTGCTCCTTGTGCATGTGAAGAGTGTAACTAATAAAGTTAAGTCAGTCTAATAAAGAATATTTAAATATCCTTTTTTATACCTCCATTTTAAAATGCTTGATTCATGGAAAATCTGGCATATTTTACAATGTAGTTTTGTTTGAATATAACCCAGTTAAAAATGGACCAAGAGATTTGCACACCTGCCCACTGCTCATTGCACAACTGAAAATACTCACAAGTTCTCGGGTTTAAACTGCACAAGATTGATAATTTTAACGCAGCACGATCAGAGCGTCCGAGGTCCCTGCGAAAGATAGCTCCATTCTCCTGTGGTTTGGGCACATCGCTCGAAGCCTTCCTTATCTATTGTAGCCCTAGGTAAATTCTAAATTGTATACATGTTCGGCACAGGTATGTGGGCGGAAGGGCCTGTAATGTGCTGCAGGTTTTCTATGTTTCTAAAATATTACCCATTGAGATGACTCCACAGATATCAGCGCAATGAACTCCACATATCGATAGCCTTCTGGTGACACAACTTCCTCCTCATCCCTGTCCTAAAGGGCGTCCCAATATTCTGAGGTTGTGCTCTGTTGACTCTAAACTCACCCACAATTGGAATCATCCTTTCCATGTCCAGTCTACCTGGGCCTTTCAGTATTTGATAGTTTTCAAAGAAAACCCTGACTCCTTCTTCTAATCTCCAACGAGTACAGGGGCAGAGTCATAAAACGATCCTCATACATTAAAGCTTTCGTTCCGGGATCATTCTCGTCACCGTCCTCTGGACCTTTTCCAATGTCAGGGCATCCGTTCTTAAATAACGGACACAGACTGTTCATCTTGTTCCCGGCGCGGTCTGACCAATGCATTATACAGACTCAACATTACAGCCTCACTCTTGTACTCTGGTTCTCTCCAAATGAATGTTGGCATTGCATTTGTCGTCCTTACTACCAACTCAACCTGTGTTTACCCTTTCGGCAATCCTGCACAGGGTCTCCCAGTTGTCTTTGCACCTTCGATATTTTAATTTATTTCCCATTTAGAATCTAGTCTATGCCTTTAACAAAGTGTACAGTCGGACCTCCTTATCCGCGGATTCCGCATGCGCGGATTCAACCAACCGTGGATCGAGAAAACCCAGAAGTTCTCTCTCCAGCACTCGATGTTTGAGCATGTACAGACTATTTTACTTGTCATTATTCCCTAAGCAATGCAGGAAACCAACTTTTACATTGTATTAGGTATGAAAAGTAATCTAGAGAGGATTTAAAAGTACAGGCAGTCCCTCGGTTATGAGGGAGTTCCGTTATTGAGTCCGTTTTTAAAACGGATTTGAAGTCGGAACAGGTATATCCGGTTTATTTAGCGTCAGTTAGTCAAACGTGTGTCTTAGTATATAGCAGAGATTTTACTTTTCTATGCATATAGAACACTTAAGAAATGTTCTATTTTAAATTGGATTTGTTTCCAAAATGCAGCAGGCTTGTTTAGATGTTCCTTTTGAAACGTCCACCACGATGAGGACAGTGGTGTTTCCGCGTGAACGGGTAGACCGGTGACGAGGTCTAGGGCGATGTGTGACCAGGGACGACCAGAAACAGGTAGAGGACGAAGAAGACCCGCAGGTGGTCGATGAGAGTCCTTTCCTCGAGCACAGATGAAACAAGCCGAGACATAGGAACGGCCACCAAAAGTGCTTCCTCAGGAGAGCCAGGGTCCGATCACTCCCGGGGTGTCAGGTGAACCGGGATGTGTGCCCCTAGTGGAGAACTTGAGGCCTGACGGAGACGGGCACGTACAGGCGATCGCCGGGTGCATTCCCTGGGTCGGGGTCGTCCCGCTAGGCTTCCATTACCTTAGCCTCGATCTCCCAAGTGAGGGTGGCCGCACGCAGGATGGTGGGAGGATCGTCTCGGGAATGGAGGTGTCATCCTTGGAGTCAAGCTGGCGGGATAGCGCGTCCGGCTTCCCGTTCTTGGATCCTGGACAGTACGTGAGGGTAAACCTGAACCGTCCAAATAAACAATGCCCAACGGGCCTGGCGGGAGTTCAATCGTTTGGCGGTCTGAATATACCCCAGGGTCTTTTGATCAGACACACTCGCAGAAATAAAGAAATCAGGGACCATAACTGTCCTCGACCCCGTCACTCGCAGAAATAAAATCAGGGACGATAATAGTCCTCGACCCGTTACTGGCAGAAAAGAACAGCGACCCAAGTCTGGAGCGGGCCAGGTGGATTGGAAAGGGGCACCAGCATAGCTGACGGCAAATCCACAGTGGCTGGTGTTTTAGGGGTTAATTGGAAAGGAGCATCCCAAATAAGAATAAATATTCGAAAGGGCGGATGAGGCAACCATGGTTGATACTGGAAAGTAAAGACAGCATGAAGGCAAAAGTGAGGGTTTATAATGCAGCAAGCATTAGAGGGAAGCCGGAGGTTTGGGACGCTTTCAAAAATGGCTAATAATGGAGAAAGTATCTTTGTTCAGACATATGAATATTAAAAGGGATGCACGAGTGGGTATCAGAAAGCTGGAAATGACGCGGAAGAAGCAGTAATGGGGGAAAAGAAAAGGGACGAACTGAATGAATATTTTGCGCCAGGCTGCTCTGTGGAAGACTCCAGCATAATGGCACCGAGAAACACGTGTCAGAGGGCATCAGTGAGAGTGGATGTTATCACCTGGAGAAGGTACCCATGAAGCTGAAAGGTCTGAAGTTAGATGTCATCGGGACCAGTTGGATACACCCCCGGGTTCTGAAAGTGGTAACTGACGAGATTCTGTAGGCACTCCTTCACGTATCATTATATATATACACAACAGCTCCACAGCAAAGAAAGTGCAGCAGCGTCTCTACTTTCTGCGAAGGCTGAGAAAAGTCTATCTCCCACCCCTCCATCCTCATCACATTCTACAGGGGTTGTATCGAGAGCATCCTGAGCAGCTGCATCACTGCCTGGTTCGGAAATTACACCATCTTGGATCGCAAGACCCTGCAGCGGATAGTGAGGTCAGCTGAGAAGATCATCGGGGTCTCTCTTCCCGCCATTACGGACATTTACATTAAACGCTGCATCTGCAAAGCAAACAGTATTATGAAGGACCCCACGCACCCCTCATACAAACTCTTCTCCCTCCTGCCGTCTGGGAAAAAGAAGCATTTGGGCTCTCACGACCGGACTATGTAACAGTTTCTTCCCCCTAGCTATCAGACTCCTCAATACCCAGAGCCTGGACTGAAATCTTACTGCCCTATTGTCTTGTTTATTATTCATTGTAACGCCTGCACTGTTCTGTGGACATCATACAGTCCTGGGTAGGTCTGTAGTCTAGTGTAGTTTTTTTTCTCTGTTGCTTTTTACGTAGTTCTGTCTAGCTTTTTGTACTGTGTTATGTAACACCATGGTCCTGAAAAAAAAGTTGTCTCATTTTTACTATGCACTGTACCGGCAGTTATGGTCAAAATGACAATAAAATTGAACTGACTTGATATTCTAGAATAGATCCTGATGTCTGGAAAGTTGTGATTGTCACTCCACTCTGAAAGAAGGAAATTACGCTGAAGAAAGGAGAATATAAGAAAGGCAGCCTGACTTCAACGTGTTCAATAACTCAAAAGATTCAAAGCACATTGAAGATCAAGGACAGCTGAGGAGAAAGGGAGAAGATTGTCAAATAGATCATCGTGTGGTACGGGGATGGAAGAAAGGATAAAAAAGTCTGTGAAAGGGGATGGTCTTCAGAAATCAGAGGTGCAAAGAGACCTTGTGCAATATTCCGTAAATGTTTACTTCCAGGCTGAGTCAGCGGTAAAGGAAGATAAATGCAATTTTAACATTCAGTTCAGGAGGAGTAGAATATAAAACAACAATGTAATGTTGACATATGTCCGTCATTATAAACCCGATTCTGATCCTGACCTTTATCCCCAACAGTAGAAATCTCCTTCATTTACGATACTGACGCCAGTGTTATCCCTGCACACTCACGTTCTGACCTAACGGTGTTGAAACAAATTCCACAGCTCTCCAATTATACTATTTGTATTGGAATGATGATTCACCATTTCCGTTACGGAAAATAAATCAAGTACCACCCGCATTTCAGGTGCAGTGCTACGGTAGGTGCTGAACATTGATGGAGCTGCGATGGCCGAGTGGTTAAGGCGTTGGACTTGAAATCCAATGGTGACTCCCTACGTAGGTTGGAACCCTGTTCGCAGCGCTCACACTACCGGCAACAGCGAGCAGATATCCCACTGCCAATAAAATTTAACACTCTGGACCCTCAGTGTTCTCCGTATCCAGGCGGCAGATTTTAACAATTTTACACTCTTCAATACATTTCTACTCATTGTGCAGTGTTACTTTCTATTCCGACTCTAAACAATCCCCTCGAGTCAGCTTAAACTCTCTGCAATAAAACTAAAAGAATCAAACACGAACAACAGATATTTCAACGTCAGTGTAAAGAGGTGGACATCGTCCTTTCGCTCTACGATTCGCGAGGTTTTTTCATCAACTGTCAGATTCTAATCTCACTCAATTCCTCTGTTACTGTAGTTGTGGCAAAGTCCACCCGAGGGCATTAGCGTCTCCCTCAGCTGTAACTAGCGCTTTTCCCTGATCAAATCTCCGGTACGTCTCTGCAGCTGGAGATGTTGCAGATCGCGGGCAGCAAGCGGTAGAAGCGAGCAATGTATGGCGAATGACCCACAGTGTCATTGAACACAGGTCCCCAATCCCTGAGATTCGATGTAGTACAGTTCCCAGCAGTGAGACCGTTCGTCAGGCCGACTTGATTTAATTCATAATCCGGTCCTGGCATTTTAAGTTGCCGTTCCGTATGCTCGTCAGCCGGGAGACCAGTTCCATGAGTTTAAATTGTTGTTGAATGGAAAATTCCGCAGCGTTACTTCCAGTGTACGGGGACCACGTCAGTTACTGATGGCTCCCGTCCGGTTATGCCACGTTTCAAGCTGTCTTCTTTGGCTGTTTCGCAACCCCCGATTTCCCTAATATTTAAAAAAAGTGTTCCCATATCCTATTTAACTCTTCCCTGTGCTGTAACATCCACAACTCTATATCATCGAGTACTCTGTACTATCAGGAATGTATGTACAGATATTACACTTTAATTCGTATTTAAACGATCATTGCTCATCCTGCAGATTTTCCTCGACTGTACGACTCATCCATCGCCTTAGATTCAGCCCTTATTCTATATTCTGCAGTGTACAGTTTTACATTTCCACAAATGGAAATTGAGATTCCGGTGTCAACGTTTAAGAGATGATTGGGGAAGTACATGGATGAGAAGGATTTGGATGGCCACGGTCTAGGTGAGGTCATTGGCAGTAGGCAGTGTAAATAATTCCTTACTGACTGGACGGGCTGAGGACCCTGTTTCTGTGCAGTGGATCCCTATGGCTGTCTGACTGCATGTCTGGGTTAGAACTTCAGTGTCTCACAGCACCGACCAATCTAGAAAGTCGTTGATACTGTTTTATCCCTCTGTCCTTGCACACACTGAAGCACGGAGACTGAGTTAATGGATGGTTACAGCATAAATAGATGGAAGCTTTGGAAGTTGTTTATCCTATATTTTCCATATTCCTGCGATGTCTTTGGAAGGAAGACAAGTGTAAGCCCGGATAGTTGCTTTGCCTTCGCTGCGCTTTTACTTTGGTGTGGTTTTGTATGTTTCCTTTATAATTGATTTCAGAGGGAGACACAGATTCCACACCGGCCTGTTCTGTAAGTATCGTTCTTTCTTCCTCTTGACGTGTTGTTCCAACTTTCTTGTCTCCCAGGGTTACTTTACATTGTCATCCTTTCCCAGGACTTAAGAACTTTTTTAAAAGCTATTATTAATGCTTTTTGAGTTAGTGATTTAGATGCATATCATATTTTTACTGAGTCAAGTATTGTATGTAATTAGTTTTTGCTACAACAAGTGTATGGGACATTGGAAAAAAAGGTTGAATTTCCTCATGGGGATGAATAAAGTATCTATCTATCTATCTATCTATCTATCTATCTATCTATCTATCTATCTATCTATCTATCTATCTATCTATCTATCTATCTATCTATCTATCTATCTATCTATATCTGTTGCGCAATACCCCGAGTGCATCATTTCCCAATGTACCTTCCTGAGCTCCTGCAAGGCAGCACCATAATTCCCAGACCCACAATTGAACACATTCCATACTGTCTGATCTTATCCCTGGGCAAGGTAAAAGGAGGGGAGTTCTGTCCTATCGTTCTGAAATGCTGATCCACCGAGAGATCTGTCACCTGACCCGTTTCCATTTTTTTAATTTTAGATCCCGTACGGACTGTTCGATACTACACCTGTCTTCTTATAGTGACATGAATCCTTCCCGTACACAACTGAGATATTATGCCATACTTAAACATTTTACCCTGGGGAGATGCCAAAGAACATTGTGGAAGTTTCAGTTACCCATGTCAATAAAATGCCCATGACCCGCTTCCCGATCGGTTCCTCACTGTTTCCGTTGCAGCTTTTTTTTTGTTAGAGGGGCAGCTGTATAGAACACTCCAAATGGGGTGATCATGTTTCTGTGTTCGTCTCATAGTCAATTAACAAACGAACGCTCCACGTCGTCCTCCCTTTCTGCATCTGCGATACTATCACTGGTTTCCCATCGCACTCCCTTTACACTCTGTTACCCGACCCTCTCTATTTTGAAACATCTAAAACCCGGAAAGTCCTGCAGCCATTCCTGCCCTTTTGACAGTCGAGTGTCTGTTACAGTTTGGAAAATAATTCAACTAGCGTAATAATCACGCCAGCAGCATTGAGCGTTTGTATTGCTACCTACCTGAACTGTATGAAGTTAGCAATCTTCCGCCAATTCAGAAATTTCCGGATGACCAGGCATATGATTGTTTGAACTCAAGATGCATTTACCAATCCTGTTCGATGTAAAACGGCTTTATATGAAAAATCCGCTGAATTGTCATTAGACGCGGGCGTTATCTACACAGATGACCATTTAATGTAAACACATACTTCATTCCATTCCTCAGCTCTTCTCTGAATTTCCTCTGTGTCAGTGTATAGATACAAGTATTGGTGCACATGCTGAGCATTTGCAACATGAACCCAAATTGCTGTAGGATGTATACCGGGGAACTGAAATATCTGTCCTGGAAAAAATAGTTTTGCGTTTGCCATTTCAGGGAATGGGCTACATAGGGCATCCAAAATAATATGAAATTAGCTGATATAGAAAACAACAAAATCATCGATTTTCTCCGTTTTTCCACCTCGGCATCTTTCTGATTGTCGCTACTGTGCCGAAGCTTTCTGCGGACTCTATTTGCCAGAACGATATACCTTACGGTTAACCCGTTAAACACCAGGATTAAGCCGATTGGTAGCAATGGGGTTAAAATACTGTCCAGTAATTCGTATCCTCTCCACGCTGGTGAAGTGGTGTATTCATATGTGCGGGTGCACCGCCATGGCACGTTATCAATGATGACGTAAGGTTCAAGGGCAAAGTAATACGGGACACATTTCCCACAGCTCACTATAACCACGGTCACGATAACCACCGTTGCTGTTCTCTCGGTGCAGTATCGCTCCCGCAGCTTTCGGCAACATATTGCGATGAAGCGATCGAAAGTAAAACTGACTGTGAACCAAACTGAACAGTCCCTCGTTATCACTTTAAATACAAGTGTCAGAGCGCATACAGGAGTGATGAGCAGGGATCTGGAATAAATGTAGATATTGTTGGTCTGTTCCAGTAAAGCAGCAACGATAACCACCATCAGATCCGCTGTGGCCATTCCAACCAGGTAACGGGTGATGCATTTGGAGAGTCCGCATTTTCCCCGAGAGAGTATCACAATCGCCGTTAAATTAACTGCAAAAAATAGAAATATAGTCAGCAGCAACTCTCTTAATGCCTCATTCTAAAGATGCTATGCAGGATATGGTTCAGCTGCAACAGACAAGATGCCCCCGAGCCCACATCCCATTCTTCCGATGCTATGTGGGATATGGTCTGTTTGGAAGTGGAAAGCAGGAATTCAGGGTGTTGCGGGCTCAGTCTCTACACTCCGGCTGGAGGACAATGACGAACTGGAATGGCAGTGGATTGGCGATCTTCCGACAAATTAGAGCGATACGCGGTGAGCAGTCCATCGCTCTTGTAAACAACACCATTTCCATTATTAGAGTTGAAATAGCTGATGGGATTGCTTGTAGTGGTGACAAAGTGGAATCAAATGATACAAAACACAATTTATCATTTACTGACTTATGTAAGAACAGACCTACGTGTCGAAAATAGACTGAACCGTCATTTAAATAAGCTGCAACGTTGTTATAAGGTCGAAGTGTCTGCACTGATAGAAACTCGGACCTAGAAAAGCAGAGACCAGCATCACTTCAGAAAGCCTAGCGAGGTGAAATTATGTAACAGTGACGATATCGGCACCAACTTAATTCACAAAAGAAGAAGAAAACACTGCGATCGAAATATGGAAAATGGAAATAAAACCATTAGATGCCTGAAATCTCCATTCCGGAAACACGTTTCAGCCGATGGTAGCATCTGTGCTCAGTAACAGTGCGGATACCGCAGCAGAGTAACGACGGCACCATACATAAAGTAACCAGCTCCGGCATCTTACCGGGGACACCAACCGCTACAAGTGTGGGATAGAAAATGGCCGCGATGTAGTAAATCGTCGAATATCCCATATTCCGTCAAACACAGCGTTCAGTTGTACGGAGCGTTTCAGCTGCTCAGGTTGACTGGTGATCGGTTTAGCAGACTTTTATTGAGGAGAGAGTAATTCCACTGAGGCAATTAGCGGGGGATTCACGTCAGGGACATTATTGACAACCAACTGCAGAAACACTTACTTTGAACTATTTTTACTCGCTGTTCCTGTGTAATGAATTTCTCTCCTCAAGGGATATTGCAATCTATTTACTGTAAAACAAAATATGATGTGAATTTTCCATGAAACCTGAATTCAGCTATTTAAATAGAATATTTTTATATCATTGTTGCTTTAAAACAGGCATTCATCTTGGAATCGATTTATTTTGTAACGTTTGTCGGAGCACATTCGCTTCTGAAATTGAGGGAAGGAGATCGTTCTGGCGGGTGAAATGGAGAACACTTCTTTATTAAAGGGAAACATTCGTTCATTCTTTTCTTTTGTTTGTTCCAGTCATTCCGGGCGGTGCGAGTGATGGAATAAACAATGACAGCTGGCATGTATTACAATAACACTGCACTTATATTCCTCCACAAACAATTTAAAAGATCCATAGCGATAGTCCAGAGACCTGTGATCAAAAAGGGAGCGTGTCTTCGGGAAATCAGCGAGGGCTGTGGATAGTCTGAAGAACAATGTTTTCCAGCGCACACATGGGCCGTTTGGCAGGAACCTGACGTCTGCCAGTGAATGACCTGCCACCCCACACCCGTGACGTGAGATGCAGTCTATTTAACTTTAAAGGTACTCTCAAATCTGCCACAATTCTACCACCATTTCTCCATCCATTCTCAGTTTGAACAAATATACTAAGTAAATCTATGCACAATCCGCAGGTTCTCAGTCTGTTGTATTATTTGCCACGAAGTTGGGTTATTTTTCTCCTGATTTACTTTCAGATATATTGCCTTTCGAGCGTCACTATAAGTCTGTGTGGAACACCGGATGTGTTCAAGCTCACCTGTCAATCACACTTCCTTCTGCTCCTGCAGTGCACCGCTCCGTGCCGATTGTGGTTCTCGTACCGATGAGCGGACCTCGGCTTATTGGAGAAAGTCTCATCACTCTTGTTTCCATTGTGGAACTCGTACTAATGTGCGACCCTCTGTTGACTCGAGAAAGGATCACCTCTGCCTTCAAATCCATCCTTCCAAAGTGAATCACTTCGTACCTTTCCGGTTTGAACTCCGTCTGTAACTTCTTAGCGCTGCTCTGCGTCCTGTCACTGTCCTGTTGGTAATCTGTGACACACTTCTATACTCTCCGTAACTGCACCAACCTTCAAATCTCTGAAAATACAATAAACCACCCTTCCACCTCCTCATACAAATCATTCATAAAAGGACAACAATCCGGAGGTTTCAGAACAGATCTCTGCAGCACTCCACTGTTCATGGACATCCGGGGAGAATTTTTTCCATCCACAACTATCCTTTGCTTTCTGCAAGTTAACACACGGTCCTTCGACGGAGCATATCCTGAAACTGCTTTTCCTGCCGATTTTTCTGGGTTCTCACTGGGCACAAATCAAACAATTCTTGTAATAATGTACATCTCCGCTCAGATTTGGACACCAACACAGATTCTTCAACTGTTCCATAGATCTATCTGATCCTTGATGCCCACAAATGTCACGGTGTCAGTGCATCATCTGGTTTCTTTCACAATTCCGCTCCTCAAATTTACCACTCTCAAGTGTAATCCAAATCCATGCCTGTATCCATCGATATTCCCATAAACATCAGAATCCTCTCCTGTTTGTACCTTTTCTGACTCCTGATCCTGTTGCTGTGTCATGACTAAGTCTATGTGTGTACAGATTGATTGTTTTTCTGTCATTCCTACCTCTATATCTGGATTCCATTTCACCACCCAATCTGATTCTAGTTTGGCTAACTCACCAGCCCTCCTGCTCCCTTCCACGGATGTCTTTAAGTGATCCTCCATCTTTTTAATCCATCAGTGGTTTCTCTTGCCTTCTCAAATATTTACTTCAACAAGGGAGCCGATGACAAAGGTTTGCCTTCTACTGGGATACAACGTCTAGATTCCCATAACGGTAAATATTCAGTCAAAGCACATGAGCATCCAGTGAATGAAGGGAGATGGGTCATGTACAGTCATCAGAGTTTAGTCTCATTCGTTATCGTGTTCAGTGCAGAAGTAGTGAGTCACAGGGCTTGTTCCTTTACTCTACTGTTCCATGAACTCAGCATGTCCAGGTGGTCAGCAGCACAGGAGCGCCGCAGGGAACCGTACTCTCTCCGGTCCTGTTCACCCTGTACACATCAGACTTCCAATATAACTCGGAGTCCTGCCATGTGCAGAAGTTCGCTGATGACACGGCCATAGTGGGGTGTGTCAGGAATGGACAGGAGGAGGAGTATAGGAAACTGATACAGGACTTTGTGATATGGTGCAACTCAAACTACCTGCGTCTCAATATCACCAAGACCAAGGAGATGGTGGTGGACTTTAGGAGATCTAGGCCTCATGTGGAGCCAGTGATCATTAATGGAGAATGTGTGGAGCAGGTTAAGACCTACAAGTATCTGGGAGTACAGTTAGACGAGAAGCTATACTGGACTGCAAACACAGATGCCTTGTGCAGGAAGGCACAGAGTCGACTGTACTTCCTTAGAAGGTTGGCGTCATTCAATGTCTGTAGTGAGATGCTGAAGATGTTCTATAGGTCAGTTGTGGAGAGCGCCCTCTTCTTTGTGGTGGCGTGTTGGGGAGGAAGCATTAAGAAGAGGGACGCCTCACGTCTTAATAAGCTGGTAAGGAAGGCGGGCTCTGTCGTGGGCAAAGTACTGGAGAGTTTAACATCGGTAGCTGAGCGAAGGGCGCTGAGTAGGCTACGGTCAATTATGGAAAACCCTAAACATCCTCTACATAGCACCATCCAGAGACAGAGAAGCAGTTTCAGCAACAGGTTACTATCGATGCAATGCTCCTCAGACAGGATGAAGAGGTCAATACTCCCCAATGTCATTAGGCTTTACAATTCAACCGCCAGGACATAAGAACTATTTTTTAAAGCTATTATTAATGCTTTGTGAGTTAGTGATTTAGATGCATATCATATTTTTACTGAGTCAAGTATTGTATGTAATTTAGTTTTTGCTACAACAAGTGTATGGGACATTGGAAAAAAAGGTTGAATTTCCCCATGGGGATGAATAAAGTATCAATCTATCTATCTATCTATCATTATAATGTCAATCCATTCACCATCTGCTGTCCATTCACCCCATTCATCTTGGTCTTCTGCACTGACAGGTGTAATATAGGACACGATGTCTTGCAACACCGGAACAAGCTCTCCCGCCAGCCATATCCCTGACGAGCGGGACGTTCCTGGCTGTGCAGTGACGTAGCACTGACAGCAATTTCTCAGAGTTCATCAGTCAACTGCCTGCTGCAATGTGGAACTTTAGATGATTCCAAATGTCAAACCTGAGCTTCCCTCGCAATCCGACTCACAAACACTCTCAGTGCTGCACAGAACAACGTAGTTACAATTTTCTCAATCAAAAATTCATGTCATATTGCAGACGAGTCCGAAACTGTCATAAGAAAATCGAAATGATTCTTATATTATTTATGAGTGGGAATCAGCAAACGTAAGAGTGCAGAGATACACGGTGAGGGAGCAATTTAGAATTGCTGAGGGGAAGGTATTCATATAAATGATGTTGCTACATGAAACAGGCTGTCTTGGTGGGTTTTATTTCGATCGATTTATGAAATTAATTACGCACTTATTTATTTAAATTAATTAATATATTTATTTTGTTTATTTTCATTCAACCTTTCAGAAGTTGAGTTGCCAAAACATAGAGGTTTACGGATCAGATGCTGCTCAGTTGGCGCTGTGCGGTTTAGCAACGTACAACATGCAGAATGGTCTGTTTGCCATATGACCCTATGGCGCTGAATGTGTTGCACAGTACAACCGTCATTATTCATCAGTGCACTGTCTCTCTCACAATTTTAACATCACCCAATTGTAGAAGGCTCTTGTCCTAAGAATAGCTCAGTGAATACAGATTCTAATTTAAGAGGATTCACTAGATTGCTGGAACAGCGGGAAAGAAGGAGAAAAAAAACCCAGCGGCTCACACTGAGTCATATGTTCACAGGTACGGGACTGAGACAACAGCAGTAACGCTGGAGCAGACAGATACAGAACGAACCCCACACTTACACGATGGTAGAGAGTGTCAGATACCGAATGAAATCCACACTCACACACTGTAGCAGAGGCTCTCAGATACAGAATGAAGTGCTTGCGAAATGTTCAGATAAACAGGTAATAATAATGAACCAGAAGATTTTAATGCTACCAGGATGGAGATTAGGATCGAATTCACGAGAGCCTGAGGTGCGATGACAAGGCCTTTCCAAGCAGTATGAGTGAAAACCTCAAGGCTGTCTAAAAGTATGTGAAGAACAAGATGATAAGACGTGAGAGAATAGTACCAATCAATGGTGAGCGTGGAAAAGTGTGTAGGGAGCCGGAGGAGATAGTAATACTTAATGAATACTTTGCTTCAGTATTGACTACGGAAAAAAAAGGATCTTGGCGATTGTAGATATGACTTGCAGTGGACTGAAAAGATTAAGTGTGTAGATGTTAAGGAAAAGGACGTGCTTGTTACAACGAATGAGGCGTACCCAAGTGCAGGAGACAGGCACGGAGAATTGGTTAGGATGCAGACGTGAACGGAAATCAGGAGGGAGAGCAGGTAGGCAGGAGACGTCGGACAGGCTTTATCAAGAGTCGGAGCGTCAAAAAAGAAAGGGCGGATAAAACTCTTCTTAGTACGGAGAGGCAGAGTTACACTGAAGTAAAACATTAGAAGACTTATTTTGATGCGAAGAGGCTGTGTTTCACGGGTAAACCTCTGAACTGGAATTCAACTTGGAAAACTGAACTTGACAAGAAGAAACGGAGTTTCACAGGTAACTCCCGATACTGGAGAAAAAACTTAGAAGATACGGTCCTAAGCGGTCGGGAAACGTTAATTACCACACAGGCGAAACCAACGATCAGGCAACTAGTGGGTGCAAATCCGCGGTTCTTATGCTGCAGGTCCTGATGAAAAATAGGTATGCCGTTATCAAAGGGATGTAGCAGCAAATGGGAAATTAGCAGTCGGAATCGTGGCGCAATCAAAGGAAAATAAAAGAAAATACGGAATTGACGATCAGGACCATGATAGTAACACCCCCCCCCCCCCCAACGGGAGCTTCCAGGCGAACCATCAGGCTTGTCCGGATTGTCTCGATGGAATCACGGATGAGGGAAGGATCCAGGATGAAGGAACGGGGAATCCAGGAGCGTTCCTCCGGGCCGGATCCCTCACAATCGACCAGGTACTGCCTTGCCGGCGCACATCCAGTATTCACAAGACGGTGTACGCTGGGTGGTCGTCAATGATACGGGCGTGTGGAAGGGGTTTGGCAGAAGGGCACAATTAGCTAAGAGATAGCGGTTTCAATTGGGAGACGTGGAACGTGGGATGAATGTGCATGGATCTGAGCAGTTTGATTCTGACTGCCGAGTGGTTGATTATACACTCAATTTCGAATGGTCCCATGTAGCGTGGGGCGAGTTTCTTGGGTTCGTTCTTAAGGGGAATATCTTTTGACGAGAGCCAAACCTTCTGCCCAGGCCCCTAATTAGGTGTAGAAATTCGATGGAAATCGGCAATCCTCCGGGTTGCAGTCGGCTGAGTGGAGCAGGGCCACGCGTGCATCCTTCCAGACCTTGCCGCACTGGCGGAGATGGGCCTGAACTGAAGGCACATCGATGTCGTTTTCATGTGCAGGAAACAGAGGGGGTTGATAACCGACGGAGAATTCGAAGGAAGACATGCCGGTGGCCGTGCTGACCAGGGAGTTGTGGGCGTACTTTACCCAAGCTAGATGAGTGCTCTAGGATGACGGGTTGCTGGCGGTTATGCAGCACAGTGCTGCTTACAAATCCTGGTTTGCTCGTTCTGTTTGACCATTAGTCAGTGGGTGGAAGCCAGAAGACAGACTTACTGAGGCTCCAGGGGCTTGAGAAAAGGATATCCAGACTTGAGAGATGAATTGCGGACCCCGCTCAGATATAATGTCCGAGGGAATTCCATGGTAACGGAAGATGTGATGAACAAGGTGGTCGGGTGTTTCACGGGCTGTAGGGAGTTTGGGAAGGGCTAGGAAGTGCACAGCTTTGGAGAAGCGGTCCATCACGGTGAGTGCGGCAGTGATCCCATGTGAAGGGGGCAGTCCCGTAATGACATTCAGCGCAACGTGAGACCAAGAGCGGCTCGGGAAAGGTAGGGGACGAAGCAATCCAGCAGGTGGTCGGTGTGAGGCTTTTACACGGGCACACACAGAACAGGCAGAGACGAAGGAACGAGTGTGAGCATCCATGAAGGGCCACCAGAAATGTCTCTTCAGAAGGGATAGAGTTCGATCGATCCCGGGATGGCAGGCGAAACGAGAAGTGTGCCCCCACTGGAGAACCTGAGACCGAACAGCGTCGGGCAGGAAGAGACGACTGTCGGGTCTATTCCCTGGGTCAGGTTGAGTCTGCTGGGCCTGGCTGACTATGGATTCCATCTCCCAGGTGAGGGCAGCCACCACACCGGATGGTGGAAGGATGGTCTCGGGGTTGGGAAGTCCTACTCGGAGAAGATTGACGAGAGAGAGCTTCGGGCTTCCCGTTCTTGGACCAGGACGATAGGCGAGTGTGAATCTGAAACGGCCAAAAAATAATGCCCGATGTGCTTGGCGGGAGTTCAGGCGTTTAGCGCTTTGGATATATGCGAGGTTCCGGTGGTCCGTCCAGACGATGAATGGATGTTCAGTGTCTCAACTCCTCCAAAGCGAGTTTGACGGACGCTGACTCCCGGTTCCCTACGTCGTAGTTTCGTTCGGCGGGGTTTAGGCGGCTAGAGAAGGAGGCCCAGGAATGGAGCTTTTGGTCTGGGCTGGAGCGGACCGCTCCCACCCCAGAGTCGGAGGCATCGAGTTCCACAATGAATTGACTAGAAGGGTCAGGTTGGGCCAGTATGGGAGCGGAAGTGAAAGCATCTTTAGCTCCGAGAAGGCCGAGTCCGCTTCGGGGGTCCAGTTTAAAGGTGTCGCAGGAGAGGTGAATCAAGTAAGGGGCGCTTCCACCCGGCTGTAATCCCTGATGAAGCGACGGTAGAAATTTGCGAACCCCAGAAATCGCTGGAGTTGCTTAAGCGTCGTGGGGTTTGGCCACTCCGCCACCGCCCGGGTCTTTTCAGGATCCGCCCTCAATTCCCCGCTCTCAGTGATGTACTCCAGCAAACTGACGGAACGGGCATGGAACTTGCACTTCTCTGCCTTAACGAATAGCTTGTTCTCCAAAAGCCTCTGAAGAACCTGACGGACATGGTGCGTGTGTTCCTGGAGAGTACGGGAGAAGATTGAGATGTCGTCCAAATAAAAGAAAACGAAACGGTTAATAAATTTCGTAAGGACATAGTTTATCAGGGCTTGGAAGACAGCGGGAGCATTGATGAGGCGGAATGGAATAATCAGGTATTCAAAATGAGCAAGCGGGGTGTTACCAGCTGTTTTCCCACTCATCTCCCTCCTTTATCCTGACCAGGTGATAGGCACTCCGCAGGTCCAACTTAGAGAAAATTGTGGCTCCGTGAAGGGGCTCGAAGGCAGAGTTGATAAGGGGCAGTGGATACTTACTCTTTATGGTAATGTTACACAGGCCACGGTAGACAATGCAGAGGCTCAGGGAGCTGTCCTTCTTCCCCACGAAGAAGAATCCTGCCCCTACAGGGGAAGATGAGGGTCGGATAATGCCCGCCGCGAAAGAGTCATTTAGGTAAGCCTCCATTGCTTCCCTTTCTGGTCGGGCAGGTTATACAGCCGACAGATGGGTAGAGGGACTCCGGGGAGAAGGTCCCACACTGTAAATTGTCCAGAGTGTCCCATTACTACCATGACTCAGTATGTTTCATCATACTACTTTGCGGCGTTCGTAACAGGATCCAACGGATGTGATCCCAGAAACGGAGAGAGAGGGTGAAGACCGCGAAGACCAGTTTAGGAAAGCGAGATCGAGGATACGGTGTGGAAAGGACAGTGGTTAAGCAGGCGTGGTGAGAGAGGTCAGCGAGACCACACTGGTTGCTTGTTTCTGAAGGACTTTAGAATGGAAGCGCTGTAATCCCAGAATTCTCTCCAGGAAGGAAAGTCCTCTAATCGCTCAGTGCATTTATGGACAGTATTCTCTGACTCACACTTTCCGACCTCATCCCAGTATCTCTCTGAACCCGTAGTGTCTATTTCCCTCCCAAGTATTTTAATTTCGCGTCTCTCTGTATCCAGCAGTCTCCCCAACCCACCTTCCCCCCCAACCAATTTCTCTTCCTACCCGCTTTCACTCATATTCACCCCTGTCTTGGGCTCTCCCCTTCCGAGTTCTCTTCCAATCTTCCTCCTCACACTGATCTTTCCACATCACAAATATCTGCTCTCACTCCAGATCTCTCGACTTCCCCGGTTTCCCTCCCCCTGGTCTTTCTCTAAGCCCTCGGTCTCTCTCTCTACCCCGCCCCATCCGGTCTCGCTCATTTTTTTTCGCCCTCTGCCGTTTCTCCTCTCCTAAAATCTCGGCTGCGTCTCTCTCCCTCCCGTCCTTCTCAGACTCTCGCCGCCGTCTCGTTACATTCCCCGGTCTCTTTCTCCTCAGTGAGGAAGACGAACGGAGCATTAAGCGGGATCTGGACCAACTTGAACAACGGGCTGAAAAACGGCAGGTCGTATGTAACACATACACAAGTGTTAGATGTTGCACGTTGTGAGGACCAGCTAGGGTTGATCTGACACACTGAGAAACATGGCACTGAGGAGTACGATAGAACAAACAAATCTGGGAATGCAGGTCCATATTCAATGAAAGTTGTGGCGCAGTTAGACAAGGTCGCAAAAAATAAAAAAAAAATTCGTACTTTGGCCCTCATAGACGAAAGTACTGAGTACAGGAGTTGGGATGTTATGTCGATGCTGTTTAAAACATTATTGGGGCCTAATTAGGAATATTGTTGTGTTTTTGCTCAACTACCAACAGGGCAGATATAAATACGTTTGAACGGATACAGAACAAAGTTAACCAGCTATTGCCGGGATTGGATGTTTTGAATTAAAAGGAACGATTACGTATGTTAGCACTTTATTTCCGAGCGGGTAGAAGGTATACAACCGAGGGGAGATTATGATAGAGGTATACAACATTAAGACGCGTATGGAGAGTGTAAATGCAAGCGGGCTTTCTCCACTGATGTTGGGTGAGAATACAACTGGAGATCATGGGTGAAGGGTGAAATGTGAAATGTTTAAGGAAAATAGGAGGGGAAACTTCTACACCCAGATGGACCCCAGAGTGTAGACAGTGCTGCCTAGGCAAATGTTTTGAGTTTCCGATGTGAACGTTTAAGAGATGATTGGATAAGTACTGGGATATGGATGACCACGGTCCGGGTGAGGTCGATGGGAGTAGGCAGTTTAAATAACTCCTCATTGACCGGACGGGCTGGAGATCCTGTTTCTGTGCAGTGGTTTCCTATGACTGTCTGACTGTATGTCTGGGTTAGAACTTCAGTGTCTCACAGCACCGACCAATCTAGAAAGTCGTTGATACTCTTTTATCCCTCTGTCCTTGCACACACTGAAGCATGGAGACTGAGTTAATGGATGGTTACAGCATGAGAAGATGGAAGCTTTGGAAGTTGTTTATTCTGTATTCTCCAATTTCCTGCGATGGTTTGAAGGAAGGAAGACAAATGTGAGCCCGGATATTTGCTTTGCCTTCGCTGCGTTTTCAGTTTGTGTAGTTTTGTGTGTTTCATTTATTATTGATTTCAGAGGGAGACACGGATTCCACACCGGCCATGTGGATTCAGGGTTAAATGGATCGAAATATGAGCGTATCTACACCCGATACGATAAAACCACGATTCAGATGTAAATTGGCATTAGGATAATTTGGTGCGTACTTGAACTGGGAATTTGGAATTGGCATTTTGGAAGGCTAGTTATTTTAATAAGCAGAAAAACCTGCTGCTGAACACTTTGAAATGCTGTTTTTAAGTTGTAGGGCTCCATTGGAAATGATTGCTTTGAAGTCATTGTAGCATCTGCCCTGTAATATGTAAATGACAGGTCAGTTTAGATAACGTGCCGGTGCAGTCAATAGCTGAGCGATCTGCTTACGTCTTCAGCCCTAATTCCATTAACTTTCCAGCAGTTGCTGTGTGATCAGATTAAATCGGTTATTTCCCTCAGCCCTGTTTCTCGGAACACTGTAACAACAGAGCCCAAAATAGAGTTGTAACTTGTACCACAATTTCGACCCTCCGTGCGGAACACGGTTGTCCGCTGTCTTCCAGCGGGAACTCACCCTATCTACTACATGATCTACCTTCTGTTAGGAAGCCAAATCTGAATCAACGCAACCAGGTTTCCTTCGATCCCATGCCTCTGACCTTCTGAATGAGTCTACTATGGGGAGCTGATCAAACATCTGACCAGAATTAATGCACCCACATCGACTGTCCTGGTTCATCTGTTGGTTTTATTTTCTTTTTTTTTCAAATAATTCAATCTGACTCATGAAGGACAACATGCCATGTTGTCTCTCCGTAGCCAGACTACGTTCCTCCAAATATTCATGATTTCCTTCTTCAATAATCCTCTCCAGTAGTTTACCCACTACTAATGTAAGGCTCCCTGGTCTGTAATTCCAAGAAGTATCCTTATTATCTTTCGTAAACAAATGAATAATATTTTCCACCCCCGCCCCCCCCCCCCCATGACATCCAGTTCAACTTCCGTGGCCAGCGAAGAGACAAAGATCCTGTCCAAAAGCTCAGGAATATCTTCTCTCGCTTTCCCAAATTACCTGCACTATATCCCTTCGGGTACTGGGGAATCATCCATCATAATGTTTTCGAAGATTCCCCCGAATCCTCTTTCTGAGCGTCTGCCTTTTTACGCTGTGTTCACATTCATCAATGTATTCAGTGAGGAGCTTTACTGCCTTTTTGGACTCCAGAAAGAAGTTTTCCTCTGAACTGCCCAGACTCTCTCCAGTCTCCGCCTGTTCTTCACAGTAAAATTCGCAAAGAACTTCTCAAGTCCACTTCTACCTCTTCTAACTCCATTGTTAAATTATTTTCCTTTCTACATTCTGACCCGCTATAGCCTTACCTGATTCTTTCTTCCTAATTTTTAAGTATCGTTCTTTCTTCCTCTTGAGGAGTTGTTCCAACTTTCTTGTCACCCTGGGTTACTTTACGCTATCATCCTTTCCCTGCTTCACGGAGACAAGCCTATACTGAACCCTATGTCAGTGCTCACTATACAATCCCCACATATTTGTGGTGCATTTCCCTGAGTACATTATATCCCAATTTACCTTCCCAAGTTCCTACCAGGTAACACCATAATTCGCTGACCCCCAATTAAACAGATCCCATGCTCCCTGGTCAAAGTCAATGGAGGGGAGTTGTGTCCTGTTGTTCTATAATGCTGAACCGCGGAAGGATCTGTCACCTGATCCGTTTTCTTTTCTAATATTAGTTCCGGTATGGACTGTTCGCTAGTCCACCTGTCTTCTTATAGTGACATTAATCCTTCCTGGACACAACTGAGAAATTATGCTATACCGAAACTTTTCACCTTGGGGAGTTGCCAAATAATATTATGGAACTTTCAGTTACCCATGCCAATAACATGGCAAATGTCCATGTCCCGCTTCCCGATCCGTTCCTCACTGTTCCCGTTGCAGGTTTTTTTTGTTAGAGGGGCGGCTGTATAGAATAATCCGAATGAGGTGATCACATATCTCTCTTTGTCACACTGTGGCCCTCCGTATCTGGAGCTGCGATACTATCCCTGGTTTCCCATCGCATTCACTTTCCAGTTTGTTACCCGAATCTGCCCATTTTGAAACATCTAAACCCCGGAAATTCCTGAAGCCATCCCTGCCCTTGTGACAGCCGAATGTCTGCGATAGTTTGGAACATACTTCAACCAATGTAACAATCACGTCAGCAGCATTGAGCGTTTGTATTGCTACCGATCTGAACTGTATGAAGTCAGCAATCTTCCGCCAATTCTGCAATTTCCGGATGACCAGGCATATGCTTGTTTGAATTAATGACATATTTGCCAAACCGGCTCATTGCAAAACAGCTTTATTTGAAAACTCCGCTGAATTGTCATTAGACGCGGACGTTATCTACACTGACGGCCATTTAATGTGAACACATACTTCATTCCATTCCTCAGCTCTTCTCTGAATTTCCTCTTTGTCAGTGTATAGATACAAGTATTGGTGCACATGCTGAGAATTTGCAACATGTACCCAAATTGTTGTAGGCTGTATACCGGGGAACTCAAATATCTGTCCTCGTAAAAATAGTTTTGCACCTGCCATTTTAGAGAACGGGCTACAGAGGGCATCCAAAATAATATGAAATTAGCTGATATAGAAAACAACAAAATCATCGATTTTCTGCGATTTTCCACCTCGGCATCTTTTTGATTGTCGCTGCTGTGCCGAAGTTTTCTGCGGACTCTATTTGTCACAACGATATGTCTTACAGTTAACCCGTTAAACACCAGGATTAAGCCGATTGGTAGCAATGGTGTTAATATACGGTCCAGTAATTCGTATCCTCTCCACACGGGTGAAGTAGCGTATTCATATGTGCCAGTGCACCGCCACGGCGTGTTGTCAATGATGACGTAAGGTTCAAGGGCAAAGTAAAACGGGACACATTTCCCGCAGCTCACTATAACCACGGTCACCATAACCACCGTTGCTGTTCTCTCAGTGCAGTAACGCTCCCGCAGCTTTCGGCAACATATTGCGATGAAGCGATCGAAGGTAAAACTGACTGTAAACCATACAGAACAGTCCCTCGTTACAACCCGAAATACAAGTGTCAGAGCGCATACAGGAGTGAGGAGCAGGGATCTGGAATAAATGTGGATATTGTTGGTCTGTTCCACTAAAGCAACAACAATAACCACTATCAGATCCGCTGTTGCCATTCCAACCAGGTAACGGGTGATGCATTTCGAGAGTCCGCATTTCCCCCGAGATAGGATCATAATCGCCGTTAAGTTAACTGCAAGAAATTTGGAAACAAAATAGAAATATGGTCAGCTCCCAGAATGCCCCCATTCTACCGATGCTATGCAGGGTATGGTCTGTTTGGAAGTGGAAAGCGTAAATCCTGTGTGTGCGGTCTCGGTCGCTGCACTCCGGCTGGAGGACAATGACGGATGTGAGTTTCAGTGGATTGGCGACATTCCCACAGTTTAGAGCGAGGCATCCGAGTTCCACGACTCACGTACCGGTGAGCAGTCGATCGCTCCTGTAAACAACACCATTTCCATTATTAGAGGTAAAAGAACAGACGGGATTATTTGTAGCGGTGTCAAAGTGCCATCCAGGAGATATAAAACTCGAGATCCCATTTACTGACTTACAGAAGAACAGACCTACGTGTCGTAAATAGACTGGACCGTCATTTAACTAAGCTGCCACGTCGTTATAAGGTCCAAGTGTCTGCACTGATAGAGATTCGGGTCTGGAAAAGCAGAACCCAGCATCACTTCAGAAAGCCTAACGAGGTGCAATTATGAAATATTGACAATATCGACAGCAACTTAATTGAGAAAAGAAGAAAACACTGCGATCGAACTATAAAAAAATGAAAATAAGACCATTAGATGCCTGAATCCTCCATACCGGAAACTAGTTTCAGCCGATGGTAGCATCTGTGCTCAGTAACAGTGCGAATACCGCAGCAGAGTAACGACGGCACCATACATAAAGTAACCAGCTCCGGCATCTTACCGGGGACACCAACCGCTACAAGAGTAGGATAGAAAATGCTCGCGATGTAGTAAATTGCCGGATATCCCATATTCCGTCAGAAGCAGCGTTCAGTTGTATGGAGCGTTTCAGCTGCTCAGATGGACTGGTGATCGGTTTAGCAGGCTTTTATTGAGGCGAGAGCAATTCCACTGAGGGAATTAGTCATCAGGAACATTAGTGACAACCAACTGCACAAACACTTACGTTAAACTATTTTTATTCACTGTCCCCGTGTCCTTAATTTGACGTCTCAAGGGATATTGCAATCTATTTACTTCAAAATAAAATATGATGTGCTTTTTTCCATGTTATTTTCCGTGATACCTGGCTTCAGCTATTTAAATGAAGATATATTTTGTCATTGTTGCTTTTAAATCAGGCATTCAGCTTGAAGTCGATTTATTTGGAATATTTGACGGAGCACATTCGCTTCTGAAATTCTGGCGGGTGAAATGGAGAACACTTCTTTATTAAAGGGGAACTTCCATCAACCGTTCTTTCCTTCGTTCCAGTCATTCCGGGCGGTTTGAGTGATGGAAATCACTGTGACAGCTGACATGTGTTACAATAAAATACACTGCACATATTCCTCCAAACACTTTAAAAGATCCACAACGATATTCCAGAGACCTGTCGTCAAAAAGTTAGAGTGTCCTCGGGAGATTAGCGAGGGCTGAGGACAGATGGAAGAGCAGGTTTTCCAGCGCACACATGGGCCGCTTGTCAGGAACCTGACCTATGCCAGTGAATGACTTGACCGCCCCATATCCGTGATGTGCGATGCAGTCTGTTTAACTTTAAAGATATTCTCAGACCTCCCACAATTCTACCACTAGTTATCCATCCATTCGGTCTTACAACAAAAGTAACAAGAGAAATCTGCGAACTATCCGCAGGTTCCCAGTCTGTTCTATTATTTGACAGGAATTTGTATTTCCTTTCTCCTGATTTACTGACAGGTATATTGCGGAAGTGTTCAAGCTCACCTTCCAATCACATTTCTTCCTGCTCCTGCAGTGCACCGCTCCGTGCCTATTGTGGTTCTCGTAGCGAAGAGCGGCCCTTGGCTTATGGGAGAAAGTCTCATCACTCTGATTCCGTTGTGGAACTCGTACTAATGTGCGGCCCTCGGTTGACTCGAGAAAGTATCACCTATGCTTTCAAATTCATCCTTCCAACGTGAATCCGTCCGTGAATCACTTCGTACCTTTCCGGGTTAAACTCCATCTGTAACTTCTCAGCTCTGCTCTGCGTCCTGTCACTGTCCTCATGTAAACTCTGACTATCTTCTATACGATCCATAATTCCACCAACCTACACACCATTACAAATACAATAAACCACCTTTCCACTTCCTTATTCACATCATTTTAAAGCACAAATATCCTGGGGTCTCAGAACAGATCTCTGCAGGACACCACTGGCACCAGCATCCGGGGAGAAAACTCTCCATCCACAACTACCCTCTGCCTTCTGGGGCGTCAGTTCTGAATCCACAAGCCAACTTTCCCAGGATACCAAGCCTTCTGAAAGGTCCGGCCATGGTTAACCGTAAGTATAACCGTCACATCCTCACAGAATTGAACCAGGGTCGTGAGACATGATCTGCCCCTCACAAAGCCATACTGACTCTTCAAAATTAGGTAATGTTTCTCCAAATTCTCGTAAATCCTGTTTCTAAGAAAGTTCTCTGATAATTTTCCCATCACTGAAGTAGGACTCACCGCTTCCCGCAGTCACTCAGGCTTTCTCCCGACCACACAAGAAGACGTATTTAACCTACTGTATTTTTTTTCGAAAGTTCCAGTACATCCTCTCTCTTAACCGGTATGTTGTCGCACATCGGCCTGTTTAACGCTCTCCTCACAAGTATCCCTCTCACTGGTGAATACTGAACTAAAGTCTTCATTCAGGACCTTCCTTTCTTCCCCCGACTTCAGAGCTTGTTTCACCTTCTCTCCCCGATCGGTCCTACACTCATCCCAGGCATCTTTGTCTTCACGTATATCTAGAATGGCTTGGGGTTTTCCTGAAAGCCAATGCAGACCTTCTGCAGATGTTTCTAGTGATCCTAATTCCATTCTTCAGTTTGTCCCCGGCTACTTTGTAAATCTACAGTCACGTCTGATCCTTGCTTTCAAATCCTGAGGTCAGCATCCTAAAGCTTCTTTCTTCCTCTTGACCAGATGTTTCACAACTCTGGTCAACCATGGTTCCTTCACCCTACAGTCCTTTCCCTGCCTGAATGGGACAAACCTATCCAGAACCCCATGTAAGTGCAGCCTAAAATACCTTTACATTTCAGTTGTGCATTTCCCAGGACATATCCGTTCCCGATTTATGCTTCGATGTTCCAGCTTAATAACTTCATAATTCCACCTACACAGTTAATTACTTCGGGAACAGACACAGGGCTTTGGGACGAGAGCGTGTAGAGTGATTAACTTGGACCCTGACACGGGGTAGTGGGCAGAGAGTGAGGCAATGGGATGGGTATGGGGAATGACACGAGGTTGTGGGGACACAGCGGGGCATTGAGATTACTTGGTGACTGACCCGGGCCTGTCTGATTAGTATATGTAACCCTTTTACGAAAGGAGGGTTCTGGACCCCTTGTAATTTGACTATCGACACCAGCGATCCATAGACAGTGCAATACCACTACTCTACACAGCGTCCTTACACATCTGGAGAAGAAGGATGCTTATGTGAGAACGCTATTCCTGGACTACAGTTCAGTATTCAACACTATAATTCCCCCCCAGGCTCGACAGGAAGCTTAGAGATCTCGTCCTTGAACCTGCCTCTCAGATCGCCAGCAGGTTGTAAGAATGGGCTCCCTCAGCTCCACCCCTCTGACTTTCAACACAGAGTCCACTCAGGGCCATGTACTGAGTCCCCTCCCTTACTCCCTGTATACCCATGACTGTATCGCCACCCACAGCTCTAATCTGTTAATTAAATTTGCCGACGATACTATATTGATTGGACTAATCTCAAAAAATAACGAAGTGGCCTACAGGGAAGAAGTTATCTCTCTGACACAGTGCCGTCAAGTAAACAACCTCTCCCTCAGTGTCGCAAAAACAAAGGAGCTGGTTGTGGATTACAGGAGGAACAGAGACGGGCGAACCCCTATTGACATCAATGGATCTGGGGTTGAGAGTGTAAAAAGCTTTAAGTTCCTCGGCATCCACATCACCGAGAACCTCACGTGGTCTGTACAGACCAGCCGTGAACTGAAAAAGGCACGACAGCTCATTTAGAGATTGTGTGCTGTTTTGGGCTGCTGATCTTAGAAAGGATGGTCTAACACTTGAGTGAGTTTAACAGAGGTTTATGAAAATGATTTCAGGATTAAATATCTTGCCATGTGAAGAGAATTTGATTGGTGATACAGTTTAAACCTATCGAATATCTTCGATGTGATCGATATGTATGGGATGTGTCCTATGGTGGGAGAGTCTAGGACCAGAGGAGACATTTTTCTGAATAGGGGATTGTCCATTTGCAACGTTGATGAGTTTAGCCAGAGAGTGGTGAATCTCTGGAATTCGATGCTACAGGCAGCTGTAGAGGCCATGACTTGTTCTTATTTAAGACAGAGATTGATAGATTCTTGACTTGTCAGGACATTAAGGGATACAGGGAGAAAGTCGCAGATTGGGTCTGAGAGAAAAATTGATTCAGCCATGATGAAATGGCGGAGCACACTCGATAACCTAACTCTGCTTCCTCGTCTTTTAGTCTTAAGTTTAATATCCATCTCTCAGTTGTATTGTATCTGGCTGATCTGGTTCATACACTACCAGCTCCATTGCCACTTCCATAATTTTGCTCTGCACTTATCCTGTCTAAAGTTCATGTTCAAATCTTTAGAATACAGTCCTACTATTTAATTAATTATTCTACCTTTGATGATGAAGGAGCGATTGACTGTCTATACAAGGCTTGTCAACCTATAATAATTATTGATACATTTTACTTGTTTCTCAGCTCAAGCTGGTATAGCTTGAGGTACAGCCATCGTGAAGCACACTCGTGTCTCAGTGTGCTAGGAAATTGTGTGCTCAAATCATTGGGATGTCTTCTGTGAACGGACATGAGTGGTTCACTTGATCTTTCATAGTGACCATTTCTTCATCTTTCTGGATTATGCTCTCATTTAAGTTTAGTACTTTATGTGTGTTTTGTATTAGTAAGTGTATTTCGTATTAAGTGAGTATTTTGTATTAGTTTTACACATGCCGGCTTGCAATTCTGGTTTTGTTAACATAGAACATAGACTAGTACAGCACATTACCGGCCGTTCGGCCCACAATGTTGTGCCGACCCTCAAGCCCTGCCTTCCATGTAACCCCTACCTTAAATTCCTCCACATATGTGTTTAGTAGTCTCTTAAACTTCACTAGTGTATCTGCCTCCACCACTGACTCAGGCAGTGCATTCCACGCACCAAACACTCTGAGTGAAAAGCCTTCCTCTAATATCCCCCTTGAACTTCCCTCCCCTTACCTTAAAGTCATTTCCTCTTGATCTGAAGAGTGGTGCCCTGGGGAAGAGGCGCTGGCTCTTCACTCTGTCTATTCCTCTTAATATCTTGAATAATTCTATCATGTCTCCTCTCATCCTCCTTCTCTCCAAAGAGTAAAGCCCTAGCTCCCTTAATCTCTGATCATAATCCATACTCTCTAAACCAGGCAGCTTCCTGGTAAATCTCCTCTGTACCCTTTCCAATGCTTCCACATCCTTCCTATAGTGAGGCGACCAGAACTGGACACAGTACTCCAAGTGTGGCATAACCAGCGTTTTACAGAGCTGCATCATTACATCGCATCTCTTAAACCTTATCCCTCGGGTTATGAAAGCTAACACCCCATAAGCTTTCTTAACTACCCTATCTACATGTAAGGCAACTTTCAGGGATCTGCGGACATGCACCCCCAGATCCCTCTGCTCCTCCACACTACCAAGTATCCTGCCATTTACTTTGTACTCTGCCTTGGAGTTTGTCCCTCCAAAGTGTACCACCTCACACTTCTCTGGGTTGAACTCCATCTGCCACTTCTCAGCCCACTTCTGCATCCTATCAATGTCTCTCTGCAATCTTTGACAATCCTCTAAAATATCTACAACACTACCAACCTTTGTGTCATCTGCAAACTTGCCAACCCACCCTTCTACCCTCACATCCAGGACGTTAATAAAAATCACGAAAACTAGAGGTCCCAGAACAGATCCTTGTGGGACACCACTCGTCACAACCCTCCAGTCTGAATGTACTCCCTCCACCACGACCCTCTGCCTTCAGCAGGCAAGCCAATTCTGAATCCACCTGGCCAAACTTCCCTGGATCCCATGCCTTCTGACATTCTGAATAAGCCTACCGTGTGGAACATGGCAGATGCCTTTCTAAAATCCATGTAGATCACATCCACTGCACTACCCTAATCTATATGCCTGGTCATCTCCTCAAAGAACTCCATCAGGCTTATTAGACACGATCTGCCCTTCACAAAGCCATGCTGACCGCCCATGATCAGACCATGATTCCCTAAATTCCCATAGATCCTATCTGCAAGAATCTTTTCCAACAGCTTTCCCACCACAGACGTAAGGCTCACTGGTCTAAAATTACGCGGACTATCCCTACTACCTTTATTGAACAAGGGGACAACATTCGCCTCCCTCCAGTCCTCCGATATCATTCCCGTGGACAACGAGGACATAAAGATCCTAGCCAGAGATTCAGCAATCTCTTCCCTCGCCTCGTGGAGCAGCCTGAGAAATATTCCGTCAGGCCCCGGTGACGTATCCATCCTAATGTATTTTTACAACTCCAACACCTCCTCTCCCTTAAATCAACATTCCCCAGAACATCAACCTCACTCATGTCCTCACCGTCATCAAGGTGAATACCGAAGAGAAGTATTCATTGAGGACCTCGCTCAATTCCACAGCCTCCAGACTCATCTTCCCACTTTTATCTGTAATGGGTCCTACCTTCACTCCTGTCATCCTTTTGTTCTTCCCATAATTGAAGAAAACCTAGGGGTTTTCCTTTAATCTACTCGCCAAGGTCTTCTCATGCCCCCTTCTTGCTCTTCTCAGCCCCTTCTTAAGCTCCTTTCTTGCTACCCTATATTCCTCAATAGACCCATCTGATCCTTGCTCCCTAAACCTCATGTATGTTGCCTTCTTCCACCTGACTAGATTGTCCACCTCACTTGTCACCCATGGTTCCTTCACCCTACCATTCTTTATCTTCCTCACCGGGACAAATTTATCCCTAACATCCTGCAAGAGATCCTTAAACACCGACCTCATGTCCAGAGTACATTTCTCTGCAAAAACATCATCCCACTTCACACCGCAAGTTCTATGCTTATAGCATCATCATTTGCCATTCCCCAATTAAAAATCCTCTCTGATTCTATCTTTTTTCATGATGATGCTAAAGGTGAGGGAGCGGTGATCAATGTCTCCCAGATGCTCACCCACTGATAGATCTCTGACCTGACCCGTTTCGGTACCTAATACTAGATCTAGTATGGCATTCCCCCTAGTCGGCCTGTCAACATACTGTGACAGGAATCCGTCCTAGCCACACTTAACAAACTGTTCCCCATCTAAACCCTTGGAACTAATCAAATGCCAATCAATATTTGGGAAGTTAAAGTCACCCATGATAACAGCCCTGTTATTTTGGCACCTTTCCAAACTCTGCCTCCCAATCTGCTCCTCGGTATCTCTGCTGTTACCAGAGGGCCTATAGAATACTCACAGTAGAGTAACTGCTCCCTTCCTGTTCCTGACTTCCACACATACTGACTCAAAAGAGGATCCTGCTCCATTACACACTCTTTTTGTAGCTTTAATAATATCCCTGACCAGTAATGTCACCCCTCCTCCCCTTCCTCCCTCTCTATCCCTTTTAAAACACTGAAACCCAGGAATATTGAGAATCCATTCCTGCCTTGGTTCCAGCCAAGTCTCTGTAATGGCCACTGCATCATAATTCCATGTATGTATCCAAGCTCTCAGTTCATCACCTTTGCTCCTGATGGTTCTTGCTTTGAAGTACACACATTTTAGCCCTTCTACCTTATTACCTTTACACCCTTTATTCTGATTCTCTTTCCTCAAAGCCTCCCTCTATGTTAGATCTGGCTTTACTCCATGCACTTATTTCACTGCTCTATCGCTCCGGGTCCCATCCTCCTTGCAAATTATTTTAAACCCTCCCGAACCATGCGAGCAAAACTGCCTGTAAGGATATTGCTCCCCATCGAGGTCAGATGCAACCTATCCAATCTGTACAGGTCCCACTTTCCCCAGAAGAGATCCCAATGATCCAAGAATCTAAAACACTGCCTTCTGTACCAACTCCTCAGCCACGCATTCAGCTGTCATCTCCTCCAATTCTTTCCATCACTATCACGTAGCACTGGCAGCAATCCTGAGAACGCCACCCTTGAGGTCCTGTTCTTCAGGCTTCTGCCTAGTTCCCGAAACTCACACTTCAGGACCTCATCCCTCTTCTTGCCTATGTCGGTGTACCAACATGGTGTACCAACATGTATCACCACTTCTGGTTACTTTCCCTCTCGTACCAGGATGTCATGCACCCGGTCAGAGACATCCCGGACCCTGGCACCCGGGAGGCGACAAACCATACGTGTGTCCTTCTCACGTCCACAAAATCTCCTGTCTGCTCCCCTGACTCCAATGACGACAGCTCTCCTCCTCTCCGTCCCACCCTTCTGCATCACAGGGTCAGACTCAGTGCCAGAGGCCCTGCCACCGTGGCTCACACCTGGTCGGTCGTCCTCGCCAACGGTATCAAGGACGGTAAACTTATTATTCAGGGGAATGGCTACAGGGGTGCTCTGCACTACCTGTCTACTCTCCTTCGCTTTCCCCTCTCGGACTGTCACCCAACGACCTCCTCCCGGCAGCCTAGCTCTCATCTATGACTGCCTCATTCTCCCTTATGAGTCGAAGGTCATCCAGCTGCTGCTCCAGATTCATCACACGGTCTTCCAGATCGCCCTGCCGCAAGCATTTCTGGCAGATTTGACTCTGCGGGAGAGGGGAGTTCCCCCAAGACTGCCACATCTCAGAGCTGAGGTACATCACCGTCTCAGGGGGCATTGTAAAGACTAACTGGGAATAAGCTCGTCCTCCATCTCTTCTCGTCGAAGCCTCTCGAGTCAAAGCCTCAAATCTCCATTCCTTCACTGGCCGCTAACTGTCTGATCTGTTTTGTCCGTTTTTTCTGTCCGCTTTCACTCACCCTCATCTGTCTGGTCTTCTGGAGTGTCTCAACCTGGACTGGGATTGCACGACAGCTAACATAAAGCGGATACCCTGACTGTAATATTGAACTGTTTGAATGATGACGGGTCTGGTTTATTGGTCATATAGATACTTCCGTTACATATGTTGAATGGTCTGCAGCCACTCTGATGTTATCTCTGCTTTTCAGCTATCACTAAACTGACATGATGATATAATTTCTGGCAACGCTGACAGCGTCATTACCAATCCACGCTCATTGCTGACCATTGTGATAATGTTGTTTTCTCCTGCTCAGTCGCTGACCAAAGTGATGATGTCACAGCGTACGCTGGTCATTCACTGAAATGCACTCCTAAGAATCCATAAGTTAAGTTTATCCTCTCTGTAGAACATTCAGCTGGTGACTTATACAAATCATTGAACGATCGTTGCAGTCAGTCAGGTGATCGCCCGCGAGCTAGATCAAAGAGATCAAGTAACCGCAATCCTGTATTTTGTACATTTCTGTTTTTAGTTGTTGTTTTCGATAGCATTACTTCGCGGCATTCACAATGGCATTACTGCCCCAAGCCATAGCGCAAATAACAGCTCGACTAAGAGTTAGAGCAGATGTCCTGCAGCTGCACCGCTAGCTACTAATGGAGGATCACTGTCTTCCCCCTACATCGGCTTTACCATTCCATGTGTAACCGTCGCTATCTCAAAGCAAGTAGATTCCAATTTGTCAGAATGCATCGGATCTCGATTCGAAATGGATAAGCCATGTTAATAATAGTCGGCAAAATAAGCAAAAATCTACGAGGGGCCAGGAAACAAGAGTGAAATGCAACTAAACACAAGGGGCAGCCAGGTATACCTTATGTAGGCAGAGTGAAAGTGAGGAATGACCGGTTGCGGACGGCTGCTTCGATGATAGAACAATGACCGTGGTTGAGAACTGGGGTTAAATAGGCTGCGGGTGACGAGTATTCGGTGGGTGTCAGGGTAACCCTACCATCCGGGTAGATACACGGATATGCCTGCATGTGCAGGCTAGGAGTTGTCAGCGGGAGCAGACCTGATGGGATCCCCTCAACGACGGCCGGTCCCTAAAGATCCAGGATGTTCCGGATCAATTCGATGGAACTCACCGTTGAGCGAAGGATCCAAGATGCAACAACGGCACCCAATAAACAGCATCCCTTCTATTCGATCATCCATGTTAAGGTGCATTCAACAACCTGTGGGGCGTGTACACTGGACCACATTTCACCGTCCGAGGTTCCGGAGGTGCAGAATCGGGTAGGTTGAGTGATCAACAGTCAGCCGGCTTGGGGTAGACCTTGTGTTTGTTAGGTGTGATCCTGAGGGACGGTGCCAGCTGGAGACGGTAAGTGACTGGGATGATGCGTTGCATTATCTTCAAACCGGAGAGAGAAAGTAGTTGTGCAGGGTTGGATATCTAGTGGACAGACAGCCAATTCCCCTAGCCTATTACGTCCAGATGGGCGGCAGAGCAATTGGCATGGCGGTAGTAGGCATAGTTGGCAGCTAGGATGGTCCTCCATGTCCTCCTCGAAGTATTGAGGCAGCGGCGAACCAGGGCTCTGGCCGACGGAACCTTCACCGCGGGCTCCTCCGCAGGGAACAGCCGAGGTTAGTATCCATGGAGACATCAAAAGGTTACATACCCATTGCGGAGTAGGACGCCTTGGTAGGGAAATTAAATGGCCGCTTTGGACAACTGATCTACCACTCTCATGATCACGTGGCCCGATCGGAAGGCGGAAAATTCATTATGAAATCCATGGCAATGTGTGAATTTAAGCGTCGAATATTGCTAGGCACCGCAGGAGGTAAGAAAACCGCTGTTTGGACACACCGAAGGCAGATATCGATGAGCTGACGTACATCTGCGAACATGGAAGGTTAAGAGAACTGGCTTCGCAGAAAATCTAGAGTATGCTGTGCTCTAGAGTAAATCGAGAGTACGTAGCGAAGTTAAGGTGGCTCTAAACGGCGAATCATTTGCTTGCATCTTCGGAAACAGTTCTATTTCCATCTTTAATATCTTTATTCTTTTCCTTTCAGGATATTTTGAAGACCCTGTCCTGGAGTTACACGCTGACTTCGGTTCTTCGAGGAATGGGACCCGTTCTCGTGGTTTCAGGACTGACCGTTTCTCGCACGACGCCGACGGGAATTAGTC
Source organism: Hemitrygon akajei (assembly GCF_048418815.1). Taxonomy (NCBI): domain Eukaryota; kingdom Metazoa; phylum Chordata; class Chondrichthyes; order Myliobatiformes; family Dasyatidae; genus Hemitrygon; species Hemitrygon akajei. Next base: position 377,049 of record NW_027332057.1, read on the forward strand.
CTCTTTATTTCCTCTCCTTGCTTCCTGTCATTCAGCCAATCTTCTATGCACCATAGCATCTTCCAGTAATACCTATGGTGTTCCACTTTCTTTAGCACTCTCGTGTGTGGCGTCTTGTACAAGGCTTTCCTGAAAATCCTGTGAAGCAACATCCATTGATTCCACTTTATCTCGTCTGCCTTTTCTTTTTGACAAAGAATTCCAACAGCTTTCAGGCCGGACTTTCCGTAATTCGGCCAATTTTATTATGTGTCTCCATGTAACCGAGACCTCATCCTTCATAAAGGTTCATCTTTCCAACCACTGAGGTCAGGCTACCTGCCGTATAATGTTCTGTCTATTGACTACCTCTCTTCTTAACGAGTTGGGTCGGTTGACATTTCGTATATTCTAGTCATGTGGACTATACCAAAATCCAATTGGTATTGAAAGTTCGCCGCTAATTCTTCCACAATCTGTCAGATACCTGTTTCGGAATACTAAAGTCTCTTCCGTCTGGTCCAGATGACAAATTTAACTTCACATCTGTCAACCTCACAGGCACATTCTCCTCAGTAATAGCAACTTCTATGGCTTGATAGTTTCGTTCGACTGGCATACTGCTGGCGTCTTTCACGGTGGGAAATGACAGGAATTATTGAATTCATCTGCTATTTCTTTGTTTCCTCATTCAGAGGAAAGAGAGATTATGTTGGTTATTGCATTAACAGCAACATACAAACGCCATATTTCTATTGTTGTCACCTGTAACCGAGGCAATTTCTGGACTGAAACAGAGCAGACCATGACGTTACACCTTTAATGACAAATTCGAGGGACGGCAAAGCCTTGGAATGGACCAAATGAGCAACAATCATGAAACCGAGAGATGAGCCGGAGAGCGTTTTCCAACAACGTTCACTGACTTCTCGAATCGTCTTTGTGATTTTGCAAATTTGTGCCAAGCTATCCACACCTCATCACAATTGGGATTTCACTTGAATGACATCATGATTATTTTTACCCCAGCTGTTGGTAAAAAAAAACGTCAACCTTGTGTAGTATTGAATATTCAGCGTGCTGGAGCGAGTATAAATAAATGACCGTGGAGATTCATCAGCTCAGAGTTTCGTCAGCGAGATCGCAGGCAGCCGGAAGACAGGCTGTGTCTCACACAGCATGCTTGAAACATTCTACCGCGTGAGAAAGATATATTACTTGATCGTTTCCGTTATCGGTGTTCCTGGTAAGAACAGAGGCGAACTAACATTTGCAGATTTGTGTGCACAGTACTTGGACACGTTCAGTTACCGACAGCGTTGTGATGCCGGTGTATCAGTGAGTGCGGTGCAGACATTGTGACAAAACTCTGTGTTCGTTCAGAAGTTCCCTTGCAGTTCAATCCGTGTTCTCGGCTGAAAATAAACCGGCAGCTTAAACAGATGTAGAGCGGAAGTTTCGGGAAGTGGATTCACGCAAGGGAGTTTTGATTTATCAGTGCAAATTCGCTGGCAAAGTAAACTCCGATAATCCTTCGTGACCAGTACCTTTACGGTCTACTTGGTGTTATTTCGTATTGATAGTGCAATATGCCTCAAATTCAAATTTAAATGCATTGCACTGTGCTTTAAGGAATTGCTGCAAGTTTGAATGGATCGGGTAGAGCAAATCCCCGGAGAGATTCAGAGTAGATGGATAAACATCGTTTGTGATTTAAACTCCGAACCATCGGGAGCATAGACAATTCAAATAAAGGTCTGTGGGTGTTTTACTGTACCAGTGCTAACTTGCATTTTCTAATTTTCGTGAAGTGGGGTGGGAGTTAAGAGCCAAACCAGCGGTGTTTGTTAAAGGTCAGAGGATCTGTGTTACATGTGTTACTCGGCTCAGAAACGAAAATCATTCAGAATAATGTTGCAGTGTTTTGAGGCAAACTCCAAAGGAGAGGCTGTTGCGAAACATCTGCGCTGGAGTCTCTTCAGAAAGTAGATGTTTTAAGCAGTAAATGAAAGATACCTAAAAAGTCCAGAATATTTAACAAACGGAATCGGTAATTTTCTGATCCAATACCTTGAAACAATGAGAAGGAACCGCGGATAAGAGCAGTTGCAGAATTTAAAACAAGGAGCCTGTGGGTGGGTGACAAAGGAGAGTGGAGGAGGAGCCTGTGGGTGGGTGACAAAGGAGAGTGGAGGAGGACCCTGTGGGTGGGTGACAAAGGAGAGTGGAGGAGGAGCCTGTGGGTGGGTGACAAAGGAGAGTGGAGGAGGAGCCTGAGGGTGGGTGACAAAGGAGAGTCAAAGAGGAGCCTGAGGGTGGGTGACAAAGGAGAGCCAAAGAGGAGCCTGAGGGTGGGTGACAAAGGAGAGTGGAGGAGGAGCCTGTGGGTGGGTGACAAAGGAGAGTGGAGGAGGACCCTGTGGGTGGGTGACAAAGGAGAGTGGAGGAGGAGCCTGTGGGTGGGTGACAAAGGAGAGTGGAGGAGGAGCCTGAGGGTGGGTGACAAAGGAGAGTCAAAGAGGAGCCTGAGGGTGGGTGACAAAGGAGAGTGGAGGAAGAGCCTGTGGGTGGGTGACAAAGGAGAGTCGAGGAGGAGCCTGAGGGTGGGTGACAAAGGAGAGTCGAGGAGGAGACGAAGACATGCGAACAGGTGAAATTAGTGCTTTGAATTTTGTAAATCGACCGAGGCGGAGGGACAGGGACTTCGGCGTATGGAGCATGGGTCACGAAAGGGGGATCTGAACACAACCCCTGAGAAAGTTGCCGAGGTATCCAGCCTTTACACATCAGTCGGAAAACTGATGGCAGGAGGTTTTTATTTATTTCTCCAATGCGCACTCAGTGATCAGTTGACAATGCATCCTTCCCAAACGCATCCAGTAATCCAGTACAGAAAACTGTTACCTTTCACCCAGGATGCACACGTGTGAGGCATCTGCGTCTCCCGCTTTGCAATCTTTAAACCTCCAGAAATGAATAGAGTCCAAAATTCCAGTTTATTTCTGCCCTGAGACCCACGGAGCGGCGAGACAGCAATTCACTCATTCTTTTTGCTGTTCCCTCAGTGAATGTAATGGCGATTGTGATCCTGTCCCGGGGAAAGTGCGGACTATCCACCTGCACGACTCGCTACCTGTTGGCCATGGCAACGGCGGATCTATTAACTATCATCTTTCAGGTCATATTGTGGCGGGTCAGTTATTACTACTTCCCCGGGGCTTTCCTGGACATCACCCCGGTATGCAGTGTGATCACTGTTGTGAGAGAGGCTGCCAAGGACTGTTCTGTCTGGTTCACCGTCACTTTTACGTTTGATCGGTTTGTCGCCATCTGTTGTCAGAAGCGGAAAGCAAAGTATTGCACCGGGAAAACTGCGGCTGTGGTTCTGACAACAACCGGCGTTCTACACTGTTTTAAGGATATGCCCTACTTCTTTCGATATCGTCCAGTGAAAGTGGTTGACAATATACCCTGGGACTGTATACGAAAGCCCAGCTACTATACGGACCCTGGGTGGGTAGGATTTCGATGCTTTTCTACCGTTCTAACGCCGTTACTCCCGTTCGTGTTAATACTACTGCTCAACGCGCTGACAGTCAGACATATTTTAGTGACGAGTCGCGTCCGTAAGGGGCTGAGGGGTCAGAGCAAGGCGGAGAACCGCAGTGACCCGGAGATGGAGAGCAGGAGAAGGTCTGTGATCTTACTTCTCTCCATCTCCGGAAGCTTCATCATCTTGTGGTCGGTGAATGTTGCCGAATTCCTTTATTACACCATTGCCGGATTGGATCAAAATAATTACAATGTTTCGGAATACATATTTGAACATACTGGAGACATACTGCTAGTATTCAGTTGCTGCACAAACACTTTTATTTATGGATTAATTCAGAGCAAGTTCAGAGAGCAGTTTATCAGCGGAACCAAGTATCCGCTCATGTCAATTATTCAACTCATTAGTAAACAAACTGGTTAATATTATCTCGGAGGGAATGGCAGTGTTTTCTATATCCGCACTACAGAACGGACTGCCATTGAGAGTGGGGTTGCGGGGAGAATAAAACTGGTTTCGTGCCCGAGAGAGACACAGCACGAGAAAGCCCCGCAACTCGCGACGCCGACCCCCTACCAATTATTAAACTCATCCAAAGTTTTATCTTTATTTCCCCATGTTCCCGCTCTCCTAACCAACACCCTCCTTTTGATAATACATCCCTCATCAGAGCGTAAATGCTCAACGCTCAAGTGACCTGCAAAACCGTTGCATCTCGTCGATGGAAAGGAAACGAGTCTCCTAGCGGAAGCACTGCCGTCATCAGGAGAAGGGGCGGAATGCTCTGAGCGCCCGGTGATCAGATCGGGACCGGCTCGGATTGCTCAGATTGAGCAGGCAGCGCAGCAGAGAGATAGCTGATTGTATCCAACATCAGCACGTCTTTCTGTTCCCTTTCAGCAGGCAAAATCTACGTCTACTGATATCCTAACTTCGACTGTCGAGTTTACCTGTGTTCACTGAGATAGTATGAAATTTTGGATGTGTTCTCCTACATAGGGTATTTTCCTCAAGGTCGAATTATCATCTGAAGCGAGTCATTTTCTTAAAGGTGATTGCATGACTGTATGAGGAAGAAACCTTCCGTCTTCGTTTCCCTGCGTGTATCTTAGTCAGTAACAAAGCAGTTTAATAAACGCAACGCAGTTGAAGCCGCCGATAAGCACTTTAGTAAGGCTTTGGGCGAAGGCCCGATGGTTGATTCAGACAATCAATTGACATCGGATAAGACGTTTAAACCACGAGATACAGGAATAAGCCATTCGTTCCATCGAATTATTTCACCTATCCTTTAGTGGGTGACCTGTTCCTCAACCCCAATCTCATTCCTCCCATAAGCCATTAGCACCCACTCCAATCAAAATATTTTAAACCTTTTCTTCGCTAAACCCAGTGACTTGGTCTCCACACCTTCCGAGGCAGCAAATTCGAGTCCCCTTGAAATGAGTTCCCGCAGTGCATTAGCCTTCATAACACCGAATTAACCTGTAAATTAGCCTTCAGGGAATCTAGAACAAAGACCCACAATTACTTATGTATTTATCACTTCTGAATTTTCTTCAGTTAGAAACTTTTCGACACATTAACCTTTCCTTCCGAAGTGCTTCCCTCACACCTTCATACGCTGTATTCCACCTCCACTTTGCTCACTCTGTCAAACTCACTCCATGTCGGCGATACTACTTCTCTCTGCAGGTAAATCCTGCCCATCCGAACCCTATCCATTAGCCGACTCTCTACTGTTGAAAAGTTGTTCAGCCAGTAGTTCCCTGGCTCGTATCTTGCTTCCCTTATATAAGGACACAACATTAGCTGTCTCCCGCCCTTTCAATCCGTTAGGTTCTGGTAAGGGGGGGACAAGAATCTCTACCAAAGACATCTCTGCTTCGGTTTCCCATAATATCCTGGGATAAACGTGTCCAGGATTTGAGTACAGTCATGAAGTATTCCAACAATTCATCCATTCTAATGTTGTTCTGCCTCAGGCAGCTCGGTCCCTTCCAGTGAACTCACAAACTACGCCCGTCTCACGAGTAAATGTAGATGTGATGTTTTCATTCAATACTCCATTATTTTCTGTGGTTCTACACATAGATCACCCATGACGCTAATGATGTCTATTCCATTGTGTGTATTGTTTTAGATTTCCACCGCCTGCAGTGTCCCCTGTGTTTTGTAAATCTCTCGGGATCAGAGATGCTGGGAATGGGGAGGATGGATCTCCACGGGAGGATTGTGGGATAGGTGGCAGGAATGTAATTCCGGGTCACACCGATCCTTGAAATACCCGACAAGGAGAATTGATTTTAAACAATTTCTTTATTGTTTATTACACAATATCTGTCTGGTGTTCCCCGCTCCTTCCCTTCTCCCATCCCCTTTTCCCAATCATGAATCTCCTCTCACTCTGCCCCCTCCTCACTCTCAGTCTACGATAGAAATCAATGTATGAAACAGGTTTATCATCACACACATATGTCATAATTTATTTTCGGTAGCAGTACAATGCAATGCATAAAATTACTACAGTACAGTGCAAAAGTCGGTGGCGCCCTACATATCTACTACGTGCATATGCTCAAGAATTTTGTACAGTATTATAAAGACAGTATTTCATGTTTCTCTTTTATATTTTTTAAAAAGGAATATTCTTGTATCTACTATAGTGCTGCCATGTCCCTTTTACGCCAAAGGACCTGTTTTGATCCAAGCTGCCTGTATCTGGACATAGCTGTTTATTTCTTCCTGACCATACCGTCAATGACCATTGCCAAAAGAACTGCATTAATTGTGTCAGCACTGCCCTTGACTCGGACACGAACACTGTTTTCCTAAAGACTTCACACTTTTCCAGTGTCATTTGCGACTTCCTTCCCTATTACGGTTTACGGTTACGGTTAATTACGGTTCGCGCATGCAAGATCTTGGACTTCAATCTCTGAATGTCAGTTCTATCATTTCTGTCTAAACACCTGTAAACCAGGAGAGTGATGGCCATCGGTCCAAAAACAATTTCCACGCTAACACATCAGTCAATTGAAAGAACTCATTCCTTCAAAAGTGATCGAATTCAACCATTTGACTCAGTATCATTTTTATTTAAGCTCACAAAGCATTCCTGGGAGCACTGAATGCACTTCAGCCAATCTAACTTGTTGAGTCTCAGGTAGTTCCACGCCACATTTGGGAGGATAAATTCAGCAAGTATTACACCCTATTATTATTATCCCCTGACTTCCCAATATATGTCCATCTCTACTTCCTGCTAATGATTGGACGTCCTGATGCATTTTTATGTACCTTAGACCATCACATGTAAAGAAACCCTATTCTCGTAATGCTGAGAATCAAAACAATATTCATGAGGAGACGATTCCTGGAATTCAAGTTCACACCGCAATGAAAACGGCTGCGCATGTTGATAGGGGTAGGGAAGTCTTGTGGGATAACTGTCTTAATCACTCGAGGAATTGACTATTAGGGAATGGACAATTTCTGACGATTCTTGATAAAATGATCATTATGCTGCATGTGGAATACTGCATTGAGGTCTGGCCTCTGTATTTCAGTAAGGATGTGGAGGGTCTGAAAACGGTGCAGGTGATGTTTTCCAGATGATGCCTGAATTAGAAAACATTTGCTTTCGAAGTTTTTGGACAAAATTAGGTTTCGTTCTTTTTGTATAACCGAGTGGATTTATAGATTTATGAGATTCAGAGGCATAGTTAGACCAGAGAGTCAGTTTGACAGGTTTGAAATGATTATCACCAGCGTGCATGCATTGAGGTTTGTAGGAGGGAATTTCACAGATAAATTATGTCGTTCATTCGTCTGTTTTTCGTGGATGTCAACGAACAGAAGGAATTTCAGATTGTATACTGTATACAATCTCTGATATTTAACCGGAACCACTTAAACCATTTTGTTAAATATTCTGAATTGTGTTCCGCATTTACCTATTTATCCTTCCCCGACTGGGATTCTTGTTTCCCACGAACAGTTCCGAGATCAGCGCGAATGAAACTATTGGTGCAGAACACTGTACCAGACATGCTGAAGGGAATGGAAAAAGGAAGCTAATGCAAAACAGGGATGGGCAGTGGCACAGTCCTGATAGTAATAGGAGACCAAACCTGCTAATGCGAGACAATCTTATGACTAGTGACTAGTGATGGGCGACGTGGACTCATGATATATAGAGGCAAGGCTACAGTCGCAGTTCGCATAACGATAGTAAAATTCGGGACGTCGGAGTTTAATTCCGGCGTCCTCTGCGAGAAAGATTATATGTTCTTTCCTAATCGGCATGGGATCCTCGGGAGTCTCTGATTTCCTCTCACATTAAAAAGACTTACCTCATATTAGGTTCATTGATAATTCTAAAACAACCAGTGGTTAGGCCGGGGTTAATAGGTTGGTTGCTGGGCAAAACGGTCTCAGGGGTGAAGTTATATAAGATTTGGTGAGGCCTAATTTGATATTGTGCGCAGAGTTGGTTATTTCTCTACAGGAAAGGTATACACGAGTTTGAATAAGTACAACAACATTTCACAAGGATATTGACTCGTATGGAATTCCTGATTAGAAGGAGAGTTTCAATAGGTTAGGACTGCATTCTTTGGAAAGTAGAAGATGGAGAGGAGATTTGGCAGAGGTCTTGAAAATTAGGAGGACACAGATGCGACAAATACAAAAAATGCTTTCTCCACTGTGGTTCATGGGGACTACAAACAGATGTCATGGGGTAAATTTGAAAGATGAGAAGCTCAAGGGGGAAGAAGTGGGGGATCTCCTTCACTCAGAGGATCGCGAGAGTGTGGAATGAGCTGCCGGCACAAGTGGTGTATACATGCTCGATTTCAACGTTTGAAATTTTCTGATAGGTACATGGATAGCAGAGATGTTCCTGGCACATGTTAATCAGAGTAGGCAGTCTGAATACTTCCGGCACGGACTAGACAGGTGGCACGGCCTTGTTTCTACATTGTTGCTTCTCCATGAATGAAAAAATGTGGGGTAAATTTAGAGGAGTAACCGAGTTAGTGGACAGGAAAAACATCGCGGAATTTATACTAGAATCCCAATCTCTGTGATATTGATAGAGGCGGGGAAGTAACTGAACATTAAAATAATGCCGTAAATACTTGGAGAACTTTCATGAACGCGATGAAATGTGGTCAAGCCATTCAGTGGGCAATGCCCGAGTCTCGGGGCGGAATGGCCTCTTTCTGCGCTGTTGTATTTCTGTATATAAACTGCAACCGAACTCGTAATCACAGGCGGTACTGCGATTAGTTTCGACTTGTTGAATCCATGAGGGGTCAGGGGAAGCAGTAACCACAGTAGTTTCTCAGAATAGGAACCAGAATATCGCCGACACGTGTCGTGACATTTGGTAACTTCTCGACGGCAGAAGAATGCAGTGCATGATAGAAATAGCAAATAATACCACATTATAATAATATTAATAATAATTATTATTATCATTATCATCATCATCATAAACTGTTTGTATATTAAACTGCTAAGTTAAAACAAGTTTTACAACAATAGAAATATTTTTTTAGACATCGGAATTCAGGGTTCATGTCTTCAAAGTCCAATTAGAAATCCAGTGGCAGACGGGACGAGGCTGTTCCTAAATCGCTGACGATGTGCTTGTAGGATTCTGCACCTCCTTGCCGACGGTAACATTGAGTAAGGGCATGTCAAGTGGGGTAGGGGGTCCTTAATGATGAACGCCGCCTTTCTGAAGCACCGCTCCTGGTAGATCTTTTGGAAACTACGGAGGCTCGTGATAGTGATTGAGCTGACTTAGATGACAAGTGTAAGCAACATATTTCGGTCCTGTGCAGTGGTCGCCCCTCCACACCTCTACCCCCCCCCCAACCACACAACACCGTGATGCAGCCACTCAGCTGCTCTCGACGGTGCATCTGTAGAGGTTTTTCAGTATTGCAGGTGATTAAACCAAATATCCTCAAACTCCGAAAGAGATGTAGCCGCTATTTTTCCGTCTTTATGACTACATGGAGAACAGGCATTCTCCTCATAGATACTGGCACCGAGGAACTAGAAATTGTTCACTCTCTGCACTTCTGATCACTCTATGTGGATTGGTTCGTGTTCACTTGTCCTACCCTTCCTGAAGTCCACAATGAGTTCTTTGGTCTAACTAACGTCACGTGCAAGGCTGTTGCTACGACACCACTCCACCAGCTGGTACATCTCGTTCCTGTACGTGCTATCGTCAGCATCTGAGATTTTGCCAACAATAGTTGTATCATCAGCAGGTTTATAGATTGCATTTGACCTGTGCTTAGTGACACAATCATGGGTGGACAGAGGGTAGAGCAATGGTCTCATTCTTGTGGCGCGCAGTGCAGATTATCAGCAAGGAGGATATAAAGGAGGATAGTAAAAGCTTCTTTAGGTATGTGAAGAGGAGAGAATTAGTTAAGACAAAAGTTGGGCCCTTAAAGGCAGAAATGGGTGAATTTATTATGGGGAACAAGGAAATGGCAGACGAGTTGAACAGGTACTTTGGATCTGTCTTCACTAGGGAGGACACAGACAATCTCCCAGATGTAATAGTGGCCAGATGCCCTAGGGTAACAAAGGAACTGAAAGAAATTCACATTAGACAGAAAATGGTGTTGGGTAGACTGATGGGACAGAAGACTGGTAAATCCCCAGGACCTGATGGTCTGCATCCCAGGGTACTTAAGGAAGTGGCTCTGGAAATCGTGGAAGCATTGGTAATCATTTTCCAATGTTCTATAGATTCAGGATCAGTTCCTGAGGATTGGAGGGTGGCTAATGCAATCTCACTTTTTAAGAAAGGAGGGAGAGAGAAAACAGGGAATTATAGACCAGTTAGCCTGACATCAGTGGTGGGGAAGATGCTGGAGTCAATTATAAAAGATGAAATAATGGCACATTTGGATAGCAATAACAGGATCAATAACAGAGTCAGCATGGATTTACGAAGGGGAAATCATGCTTGACTAATCTTCTGGAATTTTTTGAGGATGTAACCACGAAAATAGACAAGGGAGAGTCAGTGGATGTAGTGTACCTGGACTTTCAGAAAGCCTTTGATAAGGTCCCACATAGGTGATTAGTGCGCAAAATTAGAACACATGGCATTGGGGGTAGGGTAATCACATGGATAAAAAATTGGTTGGCAGACAGGAAACAAAGAGTAGGGATTAACGGGTCCTTTTCAGAATGGCAGGCAGTGACTAGTGGGGTACCGCAAGGTGCGGTGCTGGAACCGCAGCTGTTTACAATATACATTGATGATTAAGATGAAGGGATTAAAAGTAACATTAGCCAATTTGCTGATGACACAAAGCTGGGTGGCAGTATGAAATGTCAGGAAGATGTTATGAGAATGCAGGGTGACTTGGACAGGTTGTGTGAGTGGGTAAATGTATGGCAGATGCAGTTTAATGTGGATAAATGTGAGGTTATCCAGTTTGGTGGCAAGAACAGGAAGGCAGATTACTATCTAAATGGAGTCAAGTTAGGAAAAGGGGAAGTACAACGAGATCTAGGTGTTCTTGTACATCAGTCAATGAAAGCAAGCATGCAGGTACAGCAGGCAGTGAAGAAAGCTAATGGCATGCTGGCTTTGATAACAAGAGGAATTGAGTATAGGAGTAAAGAGGTCCTTCTGCAGCTGTACAGGGGCCCTGCTGAGACCCCACCCCACCTGGAGTATTGTGTGCAGTTTTGGTCTCCAAATTTGAGGAAGGACATTCTTGTTATTGAGGGAGTGCAGCGTAGGTTCACAATGTTAATTTCCGGGATGGCGGGACTGTCATATGTTGAAAGATTGGAGCAACTGGGCTTGTATACACTGGAATTTAGAAGGGTGAGAGGGGATCTGATTGTAACGTATAAGATTATTAAGGGATTGGACACACTGCAGGCAGGAAGCTTGTTCCCGCTGATGGATGAGTCCAAAACTAGAGACCACAGTTTAAGAATAAGAGGTTGGTCATTTAGAACAGAGATGTGGAAAAACTTTTTCAACCAGAGAGTGGTGGATATGTGGAATGCACTGCCCCAGAAGGCAGTGGAGGCCAAGTCTCTGGATGCATTCAAGAGAGAGTTAGATAGAGCTCATATAGATAGAGGGGTCAAGGGATATGGGGAGAGGACAGGAACGGGGTACTAATAGTGTATGATCAGCCATGATCATAGTGAATGGCGGTGCTGGCTAGAAGGGCCAAATGGCCTACTCCTGCACCTACTGTCTATAGTCTATTGTCTAACGGCATGTTGGTTTTCATAACAAGGGGAGTTGAGTACAGGAGCAAAGAGGTCCTTCTGCAGCTCTACAGGGCCCTGGTGAGACCACATCTGGAGTACTGTGTTCAGTTCTGGTCTCCAAATTTGAGGAAGAACATTCTTGCTATTGAGGGAGTGCAGCGTAGGTTCACGAGGTTAATTTCCGGGATGGCGGGACTGTCATATGTTGAAAGATTGGAGCGACTGGGCTTGTATACACTGGAATTTATTAAGATGAGAGGGTATCTGATTGAAACATATAAGATTATTAAGGGATTGGACACTAGAGGCATGAAAAATATTCCCGATGTTGGGAGAGTCCAGAACCAGAGGCCACAGTTTATGAATAAGGGGTAGGCCATTTAGAACTGAGTTCAGGAAAAACTTTTTCACCCAGAGAGTTGTGGATCTATGGAATGTTCTGCCTCAGAAGGCAGTGGAGGCCAATTCTCTGGATGCTTTCAAGAAAGTTAGATAGAGCTCTTGAAGATAGCGTAGTCAAGGGATATGGGGAGAAGGCAGAAACGGAGTACTGATTGTGTATGATCAACCATGATCACATTGAATGGCGGTGCTGGCTCGAAGGGCAGTATGGCCTGCTGCTGCACCTATTGTATATTGTCTATTTAATATCTGCACAGATGGTGGTCTTCCCTTTAGTAAGTCGGGTATCCAGTTGCAGACGGAGGTACAGAGGCACATGATCTGTACCTTTTCCATTAGGACTGTAGGAATGGCGGTGTTGAACGCTGAGCTATAGCCAATACACTGCATCCTGATGTAGGAATTTGTATTGTTCAAGTGACCCAAGGTCGCGAGGAGGTTCGTTCAGATCTCGTCTGCTATGGACCTATTGTTGCGTAGGTAAACTACAGAAGGTCCAGGTCCTTGCAAAGACTGGAGATGATTCGAGCCATGACCTACATCTCAAAGTATTTCATCACCGTAGACGAGCGAGCTCTTGAAATATTCGTTAAGGCAGTTTACACTGATCTTGTTGGACACTGTTATAATTATCTCCCTTTAGAAGCAGGTGCGAACTTCCAACCGCAGCAATGCTATTGAAAATGTCTTTGAATACCATTGCCAGTTCGTTGACGCTAGTTTTCAGGTCCTTACCAGGTAATCCATTGGGAAATGCTGCCTTGCAAGTTTCACCCATCTGAAAGACACGCTGGCGTCGGCTTCCAACACAGAGGTCACAGTGTCAACGAACGGTGCAGGGATCCTCATAGCTGAAGTTTTATTCTTTCTTGCTAACCCAATATAAAATAGAAGTTTCACTGTCGTTCATGATGTTGTTTTGTTTTCTTTGGAGGAAGTCATAGCAGCAACCCTTGCCGGAGTAGAGGTGTGTCCAAAGTCGCCGCTAACCTGTACTCGCTGAACGTCCGCATCTTCCCCTGCAGAGGGTACTGCTACACCGGATGCCGGATGGTGAGTGCACCCGCTACCCGTTAGCGAACCAGCCCTCATGACCCCATCCACAAAGATCTCCTCTCGGTTTTCTCCGTCTCCCGCGGCGATATCGTCCTCGCCTCGCGGCAGCGCTCCCTCTCTCCACGTCTCTATCTCTCCTGCCGAGCTGCCTCCGAACCGTATCTCCCCTCTGTTGTAGCGTCTCCGTCCTCCTCTCCTCCCCTTCCTCCCTCGGCCACTTCCCCTGGCAGCTCGTTCCATTGACGGGCCACACGTACCCTTGTAAACCATTCCTATCCGTGTCCCTGTCCGAGTGTTGTCAGTGTACCTGCCTTGACCAATTCCTCTGGCAGCTCCTTCCATAGACGGACCACCCCCTGAGGAAAAAGTTTCCCCTCGGATCCCCTTTTAAATCTCTAAACCCTGTGCCCTTTGTTTCTAGATTCCCCGACTTTGGGGAAAACTCTGTGCACATTCACCCTATCCGTGCCCCTCGTGGATTTACAAACCACTGTAAGGTCCCCCCTACGCTCCAGGGAATGAAGTCCCTACCTGCCCGACCTCCCTCCGTAATTCAGCCCCTCGAGTCCCGCGAGTTCCTCGTAACTCTCCCTCTGCACTCTTCCCAGCTCAGTGTTATCTTTCTGAAAAGAGGTCGGCCAAACCCGAGCGGAGGTACTCCCAACGCGGCGGCCTCACCGACGACATGTACAATCGCGGCGTGAGCTCCCGCCTCCGGTACACGGTGCCCTGTCCGACGATGGCGGGCATGCCAAATGTTCCCTTCGTCGCCCCGTCTGCCTGTAACCCCACTTTCAGGGAAACATAAACCAAAACGTGGCGCATTCCGTTCATCGAAAGCTGAAGTTCTGTGACAAGAGTTAACGCAGATTTCTCTCCACTCCCTCCATACTTCTAAGCACATCTCCCTCTCCTACACTCCCCCTCCCTTCCCACCCTCCGCGCCTCTTCCCTCTCCACTGACTCTGCGCACACCTTCCAACCACATACCCCCTCCTCATTCTTACCGGCCATCTTTCCCTCTCACTCTTACTATCCCTTACTCTCACCCCTCTCTGTCCTTCCTTCGTTCCTCCCTTCCTTCTCTCTCTCATACTCTCTCTACCCCTCTCCGTCTCCTACCGTTCTCTCCCCTTCTCTGTTTCCCACCTCTCTCTTCCCCTCCCTCGGAACTCCCCCTTTCTCTCTCACCCTCTCAACTCTCCCCTTCTCTCCCGCACTCTATTTCCCTTCTGCTCAACTTTGTCTTTCACCTCCCTTCCCCACCTCCGCCTCTCACCCCTCTGTCCCCTCCCCCTTTTTCATCCCTGTCACCCCTCTCCGTCCCTCACACTTCTCCGTCTCCCACCCCCCTGTTTTCCACCCTTCTCTCCCCTCCTTGTCCGCCTTCTCTCATCTCCTGCCTCTTACGTTTCTCTCTCTCTCACCACTCTCTCTACCCTCTGAATTTCACCACTCACTCTCTCCCATTACTCTCACCTCCCTCTCCCATCAGACTCTCATGTTTCTCCCTTTATCAACGGTCTTCTGCCACCTCTCCTCTTTCTTCCCCTTCTCTACCCCAATCTCTCTCCCACCCACCCCCTCTCTTCCTCACCCATTACCCCCTTCTCGTCCTCCCCGTCTGGGTCTCCCACCTCCGCCTACCCCACACTTCCACTCGCAACTCTACGCTCTTTCCCCCTCTTCTGCCACTCTCTCTCGCTCCCTCCTCTTTCTTCACCGGACATCTCCACCTATGCCCCTCCCTCTCTCTCTCCTCTCTTTCTCTCACCTCTGACTCTCACCCCATTTCTCTCTCTCTCCCCCTCTCCACTCCTCTCTTTCCGTCTGGCTCCCCGCCCTCGAACAAGCTCCCTCCGCCAAACACCGAATCTCGAAGAGGTGTGTCAGCGGGATCACGGTGATTTTGCTGGTCAACTGCCTGGTCTCGCTGGGGTTATCCGTCCTCACGGCCATCACCAACTGCAGGGACCTCGAGTCCTGCACCGCACATCCTCTGCTGGTGAGTGGGGTCTTCCTGTGCACGGGGGGGGAGGGGGTGAGCGGAGAGGGATGGAACACGGGTAGAAGAGATGGCAAGATGAAAAGAGGGTGGGGAGGCAGCAAGAGAGCGGGATGGGTATAGAAAGAGATGGTGGCAGAAAAGGAATAAGACAGTGCGGAGAGGGGTGGAGAGAGGAGGATAGGGTCTGGAGAGAGAGGTGGCGAAGTGATGGAGAGTGAAGAGGGGACAGAGGGTGGGAGAGAGGGGACTGAGGGAAAGAGAGGCTGAGGGAGAGTGTAATGGGTTTCATCTCCTTTCCTCACCTTCTCTTTCTGCTCCCTCCTCAATCTGATCACTCCCTCTCCCCCATCCTGGAGAAAATGGTGGTGATTCACGCCAACCAGCTCGCACCGCCAGACCTCGCCTCTATCTTCTCCGGCAAGCCGGCGCCCACTCCTGCCTTTGACAGGCCCCAGTGACGACACGTTCCCCCACTCCAGGGACAGCCTGAAGGATTCGGGCCGAGCGACCTGAGGCTCGGCCCGAAAGAAAAATCGAAGGGGGAATTTAGAAACGGAGGGGGAAGGAGGGTAACGGTGCTAGTCACTTTCCTGCCAGTGGGACCCCCCCCCCCAGTTCCAGCTTCCTTGTTACGAGTCGCCATCTCCCACCCTCGGCATACCATCACTCGTAAAACACTCCGCTCTGTGTTCGCACGTTCGCCCCTCTATCACCGCCCACCATGGCTGGCGGCCAATTTCCGATGGTTACCATAGACAACCGCACTCCCCGCATCATAGAATGGGGCATACCCTTTTCCTCACCATCCACTAACGTCCCTCCCTGTTTATTCAAACTCAACTCCTCATCCAACCTCTCCTTTACCTCCCTCCTCGCTCTCCCAACAACCCATTTAACCTTCTGCCGACAGCCATTTTGTGATAGTGTGAGATCCTCCTTCCAACTTCCTCCACAACGAAGTGAGTCACTCCCTCACACTCACCTTCCTTCCCATCCCATCACTCGCAAACTCCTTCCATCACTCCCCTCGCTCTCCTCTCCCCACCACCTCAATGCTCTGCATCTTATGTTGGTTGGCTGCCGTTTTGCGATGCCAATCTTCGCCTCTCCTCATCGCCCTTTCTCTCTCTCTCTCTGTTACCCAGTGAGTCACTCCCCTACTCAGCCCGTCAGCCCTAACACATTTATCCCCTCTCTGACCCCTTGTCCTTTCTCCCGCCATCCACCACATCCTGCGTGGTGAACGTTTTCTGATGGGAAATCTCGCTCCCCCACCCAATCCCTTACCTCCGTCGTTGAGTGAGTCGCTCCCCCTTTCCCCCAAACACGCACCCTTTCTTGTAGCTCGCCTTATTTGCGAAGGAAATGTCACCACCCATCCTTCCTCCACTATTGAAAAAGTCACTCCCTCACACTCCCCATCCTTTTCCTCCCCACTCCCTCCCGTCATAATACATCCTCTCCCTTCCCATCCCATCACTTCCAGTACCTCCCCGTGCCATCACTTCCCTTCGCTTCCCGTCCCATGACACCTGCTCCCTTCCTGTGATATAACCGTATAACCACTAGAGCACGGAAACAGGACATCTCGGCCCTTCTATTCCGTGCCGAACGCGTACACTCACCTGGTCCCACCGACCTGCACTCATCCCATAACCCTCCATTCCTTTCCTGTCCATATAACTATCCAATTTTTTTAAAATGACAATATCGAACCTGCCTCTACCACTTCTACTGGAATCTCGTTCCACTCTCTGAGTAAAGAAGTTCCCCCTCGTGTTAGCCCTAAACTTTTGCCCAATAATTCACAAAACATGTCCTCTTGTCTGAATCTCCCCTACTCTCAATGGAAAAAGCCTATCCACGTCAACTCTATCTATCTCCCTCATAATTTTAAATACCTCTATCAAGTCCCCCCTCAACCTTCTACGCTTCAAAGAATAAAGACCTAACTTGTATATCTTTTCTCTGTAACTTAGGTGGTGAAACCTAAGTAACCTAAGTAATATTCTAGTAAATCTCCTCTGTACTCTCTTTACTTTGTTGACATCTTTCCTATAATTCAGTGACCAGAACTGTGCAGAATACTCCAAATTCGGCCTCACCAATGCCCTGTACAATTTTAACATTACATCTCAACTCCGAGACACAATGCTCTGATTTATAAAGGCCAACATACCAAAAGCTTTCTTCACCACCCTATCCACATGAGATTCCACCTTCAGGGAACTATGCACCATTATTCCTAGATCACTCTGTTCTACTGCATTCCTCAATACCCTACCATTTACAATGTATGTCCTATTTGGATTATTCCTACTAAAATGTAGCAGCACACACTTATCAGCATTAGACTCCATCTGCCATCTATCAGTCCGCTCTTCTAACTGGCCTAAATCTCTTTGCAAGATTTGAAAACCTACTTCATTGTCCACAACGCCACCTATCTTAGCATTATCTGCATACCTACTAATCCAATTTAACACCCCATTATCCAGATCATTAATGTATATGACAAACAACATTGGACCCAGTACAGATCACTGAGGCACACCACTAGTCACCGACCTCCAACCTGACAAACAGTTATCCACAATTACACTCTGGAATCTCCCATCCAGCCACTGCTGAATCTATTTTACTACTTCAAATTTAACACCCATCGATCGAACCTTCCTAGCTAACCTTCCGTGTGGAATCTTGTCAAAGGCTTTGCTGAAGTCCATATGGACAACATCCACTGCTTACCAGAATCAACTTTCCGAGTAACCTCTTCAACAAAATCAATAAGATTTGTCAAACATGACCTTCCACGCACAAATCCATGCTGTCTGTTCCTAATCAGACCCTGTCTATCCGGATAATTATATATACCATCTCTAAGAATACTTTCCATTAATTTACCCACAACTTACGTCAAACTTACAGGCTGAAAATTGCTAGGTTGATTCTTAGAACCCTTTTTAAACAATGGAAGCACATGAGCAATACGCCAATCTTCCGGCACCATCCCCGTTTCTAATGACATTTGAAATATTTCTGTCAGATCCCGTGCTCTTTCTACACTAACTTACTCAGAGTCCTAGGGAACATCCTGTCAGGACCCGGAGACTTATCCAATTCTATATTCAGTATAAGCGCCAGTACTTCCTCTTCTTTCATTAACTACCCTACTTGTTTCCCTTACCGTATACAATTCAATATCCTTCTCCTTAATGAATACCGAAGAAAATAATTTGTTCAAAATCTTCCCCATCTCCTTTGGCTCCACACCTAGCTGTCCACTTTGATTTCCTAAGGGATCAATTTTATCCCTCACTATCCTTTTGCTATTAATTTTACGGTAGAAACCCTTCGGATTTATTTTCAACTTACTTGCCAAAGCAACTTTATATCATCTTTTAGATTTTCTAATTTCTTTCTTAAGATTCTTTTTACATTCTTTATATTCCTCGTGCACCTCATTTGCTGTCTATATTTAATTGTAGATCTCTCTCTTTTTCCGAACCAAGTTTCCAATATCCCTTGAAAACCATGGCTCTCTCAAACTCTTATCCTTTCCTATCAACCTAATAGGAACATAATGTCTCTGTACCCTCAAAATTTCACCTTTAAGTGGCCTCCATTTCTTTATTACATCCTTCCCATAAAACAAATTTTCTCAATCCACCCCTGCTAAATCCTTTCGCATCTCCTCAAAGTTAGCCTTTCTCCAATCCAAAATCTCAAACCAGTGTCCAGACCTATCCTTCCCCATAATTATATTGAAACTAATAGCATTGTGATCACTGGACACGAAGTGCTCCCTAACAAATACCTCCGTCACCTGGCCTATTTCATTCCCTAACGGAAGATCAAACACTGCCCCTTCTCTAGTCGGTACCTCTAGGTATCGCTGCAAGAAACTATCCTGCACACATTTTACAAACTCCAAACCATCCAGCCCTTTTACAGAATTGGCTTCCCAGTCTATGCGTGGCTACTTAAAATCCTCCACAATCACAACCTTGTACTTACTACAAGTATCTGTTCTCTCCTTACAAATTTGCTCCTCCAAATCTCGCTCCCTATTAGGTGGTCTATAATACACCCCTATAAGTGTTACTACACCTCTCCCATTCCTCAATTGCACCCAGATAGACTCCCTAGCTGAGCCCTCTAATCTATCCTGCCAAAGCACCGCTGTAATATTTTCTCTGACAAGCAATGCAACACCTCCCCCTTTTGCTTCTCCGATTCTATCACACCTGAAGCAACGAAATCCAGGAATAATTAGTTGCCAATCACAACCTCCTGCAACCATGTTTCACTAATAGCTACAACATTGTATTTCTGGGTATCAATCCACGCTCTAAGCTTATCCGCCTTTCTTACAATGCTTCTAGCATTAAAATAAATGCATTTAAGAAATTCTTCAGCTCTTACTCTCTATTTATCCCTAATGGTGCAAACAACTTTACTATCTTCTTTTTCTTTCTTCTCCCCTACATGTTCAGTCTGAGCGCTCCCCTTCTCTATCACCTGCCTCTCCTCCCTCACACACTGTTTACAAGCTTTCTCGATTTGTGAACTAACCACCACTCTCTTAGTCTCTTTAATTTGATTCCCACCCAGCAACCATTCTAGTTTTAAGTCTCCTCAGTACCCTTTGCAAATCTCCCCGCCAGAATACTGGTCCCCTTAAGATTCATTTGCAACCCGTCCTTTTTGTACGGGTCCCACCTGCCACAAAAGAGATCCCAATGATCCAGAAGCGTGAATCCCTGCCCCTTGCTGCAATCCCTCAGCCAGCATTTATCCTCCACCTCATTCCATTCCCACTCTCACTGTCGCCTGGCATAGGCAGTAATCCCGAGATCACTACCTTTGCGGTCCTCTTTCTCAGCTCCCTTCCTAATTCTATATATTATCCTTCCAGGACCCCTTCCCTTTTCCTACTTATGTCATTGATACCTATATGTACCACGACCTCAGGCTCCTCACCCTCCCACTTCAGGATATCTTGGACGCAATCAGAAGCATCCCGGACCCTGGCACCAGGGAGGCAAACTAGCATCTGGGTCTCCTGACTGCGTCCACAGAATCGCCTGACTCCCTAACTATCGAGTCCCCTATTAATACTGCCCTCCTCTTCCTTTCCCTACCCTTCTGAGCTACAGGACCGGGCTCTGTGCCGGATCACGGCCACTGTTGCTTCCCCAGGTAGGCTGCCCCCCCAACAGTATTCAAACAGGAGTACTTATTGTCAAAGGGTACAGGCACTGGAGTACTCTCTAGCATCTGACTCTTCCCCTTCCCTCTCCTAACCGTGACCCACTTGTCTCCCTCCCGTGCCCTTGTGTGACCATCTGCCTGTAACTCCTCTCTATCAAATCCTCACTCTCCCTGACCAGACGAAGGTCATTGAGCTGCAGCTCCAGTTCTCTAACACGGTCCCTTAGGAGCTGCAGCTCGGCGCACCTGGCGCCGATATGGACGTCGGTGAGGCTAGGAGCCTCCAGGACCTCCCACATCCCACACCGAGGACAACAAGCTGCCCTCACACTCATAATTCCCCCTTTTGTCAAATAACAGAAAAAAATGAAAACTAAACACACCTTGCCTCGCCCGATTCCGCCGATGCCCCTTGAGCCAAAGCTCTCCAGCCTTCACTCTGCTCCCGGCTCACTTCGCTGCCCGCAAATGACGCCACCCGCTGTATAAGGCTATGTTCCTTTTAAATCTCCCGCGCTTCACTGCCCGACGTCACACGCCTGCGCAGTCCCGCCACTCTGAAACCCGCTGAGAAGAAAAAAAAATCAAAATGGCTCCCGCAGCAGTCCCGTTCTGATTCTCTGACTGATGATTCCTCTCTGGAGGTGGTAACATTTCGCGCACAGCAACATTACTTCTGGTGCTGACCACAAGTTAGAAAGACTCATTCAAGCAAGGTGAGTATTCGCTGGTATTAAATAAAGACAGGAAGTTGATTGTATTCGCTGTTATTTAGATGAAGGAGAGGAGATTTTATCCGCTGGTGTTCAGATAAATGAGTTGAGCTTTTGCTGGGGACAGTGAACGTGACGCGGAGTCTTAACGGGAATGTGGAGAACATGTTTTCTGCTGCACTGGGAGTTGAAACTTGTGAAGATAGATGAAGTTATTTTTCTGAGGTGGAACAGTGTCTCTTTGGAATTCTCTTCCTCAAAGGGAAAGAGAAGCAGAGCTTTCTTTCAATGAGTTTAATTCCGCAGAACACAGCGTCTTGACAGATAAAGGAGTGATGTGTTGCAGGCGGTCGCAGGGATGTGTCACTGAGATCACAGGGACAGTTGTCCCTGTTAGAACTGTTCGCTGCTATCCCAATAATAAGCCCTGGATCACTAGTCACATCAAAGGCCTCCTAAACCAGAAGAAGAGGGCCTTTAAAGATGGTGATCGGTTGGAGCTTAAAAGAGTTCAGAAGGAACTCAGAGTATAGATAAGGGGGGCAAGGGAGCAGTATAGGAGGAAGCTAGAACAAAAGCTGCAGAAAAAAAGCATGAAGGAGGTGTGGGATGGGATGAAGATCATCACCGGATGCGGTGCAAAGCGGGGGGCAAACATAAGTGGAGATGTGGAGAAAGCGAACCAGCTGAACAACTTCTTCAACAGGTTCGACAGCTCAATCTCATCCTCACCGCAGAAATCCACACCAGGCTTACTTCCCTCACAGGAAAATTGCCACTCACAGGAGACCTTGCCCACGCCCAGGATTACGGCTGCACAGGTGGAAGGTCAACTGAGGAAGATCTGTACCAGCAAGGCGGCTGGACCGGATGGAGTTTCCCCACGATTACTGAGGGCCTGTGCGACTGAGCTGGGAGAACCACTACAGCGCATCTTCAACATGGGCCTGGAGCAGAGAAGAGTACCCAGACAGTGGAAAACATCCTGTATTGTCCCGGTACCGAAGAAACCACAACCAAAGGAGTTGAATGACTTCAGACCTGTTGCCTTGACGTCGCACGTGATGAAGACCATGGAGCGGCTGATAATACAGAATCTGAGGCCACAAACCAGGCACGCCCAGGATCCTCTTCAGTTTGCGTATAAGGAGAAGGTGGGAGTGGAGGATGTTATCACGTATTTGCTGCACAAATCACTGTCTCACCTAGATGGGGTCAGTTGTGCTGTGAGGATTACATTCCTTGACTTCTCTAGTGCCTTTAACACCATCCAGCCCAAGATCGTAAGGCACAAACTAACGGAGATGGGAGTAGACTCTCACATGGTGGATTGGATAGTGGACTACTTGACAGATAGACCTCAGTATGTGCGGTTGGGAGACTGTAGGTCTGACACGGTGGTCAGCAGCACAGGAGCGCCGCAGGGAACCGTACTCTCTCCGGTCCTGTTCACCCTGTACACATCAGACTTCCAATATAACTCGGAGTCCTGCCATGTGCAGAAGTTCGCTGATGACACGGCCATAGTGGGGTGTGTCAGGAATGGACAGGAGGAGGAGTATAGGAAACTGATACAGGACTTTGTGATATGGTGCAACTCAAACTACCTGCGTCTCAATATCACCAAGACCAAGGAGATGGTGGTGGACTTTAGGAGATCTAGGCCTCATATGGAGCCAGTGATCATTAATGGAGAATGTGTGGAGCAGGTTAAGACCTACAAGTATCTGGGAGTACAGTTAGACGAGAAGCTAGACTGGACTGCCAACACAGATGCCTTGTGCAGGAAGGCACAGAGTCGACTGTACTTCCTTAGAAGGTTGGCGTCATTCAATGTTTGTAGTGAGAAACTGAAGATGTTCTATAGGTCAGTTGTGGAGAGCGTCCTCTTCTTTGTGGTGGCGTGTTGGGGAGGAAGCATTAAGAAGAGGGACGCCTCACGTCTTAATAAGCTGGTAAGGAAGGCGGGCTCTGTCGTGGGCAAAGTACTGGAGAGTTTAACATCGGTAGCTGAGCGAAGGGCGCTGAGTAGGCTACGGTCAATTATGGAAAACTCTGAACATCCTCTACATAGCACCATCCAGAGACAGGGAAGCAGTTTCAGCGACAGGTTACTATCGATGCAATGCTCCTCAGACAGGATGAAGAGGTCAATACTCCCCAATGCCATTAGGCTTTACAATTCAACCGCCAGGACTTAAGAACTTTTTAAAAGCTATTATTAATGCTTTTTGAGATAGTGATTTAGATGCATATCATATTTTTTTACTGAGTTAAGTATTGTATGTAATTAGTTTTGCTACAACAAGTGTATGGGACATTGGAAAAAAAGTTGAATTTCCCCATGGGGATGAATAAAGTATCTATCTATCTATCTATCTATCTATCTATCTATCTATCTATCTATCTGTGTCAAGCTGAGAATGGCGGAACAGGACTGACGGCACGAATATCCCATTACCAATTCAATAAACCAGCAGCACACTCTGAGTGATCAGAGTCAAAGTGAATTTAGTGCTTGGTGTTTCTCCATCGATCTCGGACGTGGAACGGTAGACATATTTGTAAAATAAGTGCGATGCCTGCCAAATTGGCCAGCGGGATATGGTCACAATTTCACATGATTCTACGTCGACATGGTAACGTGTTTCCAGTAACTGAGCAATAAACTGAAGGGGAAGGGCGTTCATATCTCGCTGTTGACTTTGACCGGTTGGTATCTCTGGGAGATGGTTATCTCGGCCCAGTTGCTCCACAATCGGCCCATTACTGTAATGGGCCAACTGCGGACAACTGTTAAACATGGCTCTTTCTGAACAGGCTGAACTTCAAGTCAGCTCCAGGCAGCTGGGACACACTTAGGGAATGCCCAGTGTTCAAAAGGAAAATAATAAAAATGACTTCAAATGCATAATATTTTACAAGAGTTGACAGCGCCCTTCCTTCTGCTGTCTCTGTACAATAAACCCACAGCGATCTTTGCCCTGAGCTGTAGCTAGAGTTTATAATCTGACAATAAACTGGCCCTAAGAGAACAATAAATCAAAGGGACGACACCAACAGAACCGAACCAGGATGCGGGTTGTGCTCCCTCCCTGGAGCAGAACAGATTTTCGAGAGAAAGGTGATCATTACATCGCGCACTGAAGTCGTACTTTTGGCTCGAATCACATGTTAGAAAAGAGCTTTTGCGTTTTTCACTACAGTCGCTGTGGTACAAGGTATGGTGTTACATGATGAATAGGCTGAAGCTCAGCTTTTTGAGCGTGTTATCAACTGAACATTGCTCAGGGTGTGTTCACTTACTGTTAGGGACATAAAATTCAGATGCTGGGATTCACTGAAACCAGACTCAGGAGTCCAGCACCAGGTAAGAACAGGGACTGTACTGGGCTGTGTTATTGTGTTTCAATAAGCCCATTTGTCTCGGCAAGTATTTCGAGTTTTTTTTTTTACCGTATCCATACTATCAGTTGCTGTTCCAGGGGATGCTGAAACAGGTGAAGGTAGGTGAGGTTATTTTTATGAGGTGGAAATGTTTTCAAAGGAAATGAGAGGCAGAGTTTTTCCCACAATGTGTTTAATTCCGTAGGGCACAGATTCTTGACGGACAAAGGAGTGAAGTGTTGCTGACGGTCGCAGGGATGTGTCACTGAGATCACGGTCCAGCTGTGATCATAGAGAATGGCGGAACAGGACTGGGGGTGGGGGGAATGTCCTGTTAATAATTCAACATACCAGCAGAACACTCTGAGAAATAAGAAACGCGGTGAAATTAATCTGTTTTTTCCACACCGTTCTCTGACGAGGAACGGTACAGGTACTTGTAAAATAAATGCGATGCTGGTTGATGTATGTGTGAAGTAAATAGGTTTCCAGGCAAATTCACCAGTGGGATATGATCATAATTTCATATGATTGCTCTGTGATGTGGTAACCTGTTTCCCGTCAGTGAGCAATAAACTGAAGGAGAAGGGCGTCCATATCTCGCTGTCGACTTTGATTGGTTGTTATCTCTGGGAGATGCTTATTTCGGCAAAGTTGCTCTCCAGTCGACCCATTACTGCAATGGGTCAACTGCGGACAACTGTTAAAAATGGCTCTTTGTGAACAGTGTGACCTTGAAGTCAGCTCCAGGTAACGGGGGCACAGTTAAATCTGGAGAAGGGGAAGTATTCCTAATACATAATATTTCATCAGAGTGGAGAGCGCCCTTGCTTCTGCTGTCTCTGTGCAATAAACCCACAGCGATCTTTGCCCTGAGCTGTCGCTGGAGTTTATAATCCAACAATAAGTGAACAATAAATTAAAGCGACGACACCAACCGAACCAGAATGCGGGTTGTGATTCCTCTCTTGAGCAGATTAAGTAATCTAGAGAGAAGAAATTACTGCACCGCTTGCAGTGTAATATTAATTCTAGTTCAGACCACTTGTAAGAGTGACTTGTTCATGAAAATTATGCCTTTATGTGGTTTAGCACAAGCTTTGTGGAACAAGGTGTGGCGTTACATGCTGAATACACTGAAGCTCAGGCTTATGAGCGTGTTATCATCTGAACATTGCTCAGGGTGCGTTCACTTACTGTTAGGGACATAAAATTCAGATGCTCGGATTCGGTAAAAACAGAATCAGGAGTCCAGTACCAGGTAAGGACAGGGCCATAGGGGAAATGTTATGATGTTTTATTTCGTCCACCAGTCGCCCTAGTAATGCTATTGTTTCTATCAGTTCAATATTGTCCTTAGGATTGCGTGGATTAACGAATATGTATGCTTTAAAGACGTCATATTTCTGGCAGTGATATTTAGGATAAAAATTCCTGTAATAAATCTCACAGGCAGTTGATAAAAGTATGGAAGTCTACACTCGGAGCCCGTTTTTCTGTACCCCTGTACCTAATGATGTGGCACTGAGTGTACGTTCGGGGTTTACTGCGGCTGTACCCTGTCCAAATCCAAGGTTATGCGTTCAGTGACGCTCTCTTGCATGCCGCTGTTGGAGCGCATGCTTACTTGATTTCTTGCCGCCTTCCTGTCGGATTTAATCAGTCTGGACAATTTCACTGAGCTCTCTCATTAACGGGGCCTTTGGAACCGCCGCTCACTGGATGTTCCTTTGGTTTGTTTCCGGACCATTCTCTGTAAATCGAGAGATTTATACGTGAAAATCCAAGTAGCTGATGAGTTTCCGTAACACTCAGACCACCCGGTCTGGCACCAGCCATCACTCCACGGTCAGTAGACAATAGGTGCAGGAGTAGGCCTTTCGGCCCTTCGAGCCAGCATCGCCATTCAATGTGATCATGGCTGATCATCCACAATCAGTAACCCGTTCCTGCCTTCTCCCCATATCCCTTGACTCTGCTATCTTTAAGAGCTCTATCTAACTCTTTCTTGAAAGCATCCCGAGAATTGGACTCCACTGAGGCAGAACATTCCATAGATTCACAACTTTCTGGATGAGAAAGCTTTTCCTCAACTCTGTTCTAAATGGTTTACCCCTTATTCTTAAACTGTGGCTTCTGGTTCTGGACTCGCCCAACATCGGGAACATTTTTCCTGCCTCTAGCGTGTCGATTCCCTCAATAATTTTATATGTTTCAATCAGATCCCCTTGTCAACCTGAAATTATTAACCTGCTCAGTTGAGGAAAAACACCAGATACACGAAATTACCTCTGAGACGGTTTTTATTCAGAGAGGAGTTCGCAGCCACACGCACTTCGGGCGTAAGGTAGCCAACTCCCAATCTGTCGGTTTACAAAGGTCATACTTATACCCAAAAGCAGGGTACTACATTCGCAAATATGGTTACCAATTCAAATTCATCAATTGATTGGCTATTGCATAGCTAAGCACTCGAAATACTCGGAATAAGCATAGCCGCAAGTGTAATGCTTGGAATGAGTATATAGCTCAAAAATACTTTGCCAAACACACTGTCTTGTGGTCGCAGGTTCCCTTTTCTTTGTGGTTGCCGCTTGCTGTCTGGAATCTTATTTTTGCTACTTCCCCAATAACGTATTCTCCCCCTGGTCCTGTCTACATATTTTGCCACACTTACCCCTCGCCCATCCCTTCTACACGTATCCCTTACCTTCTTCACATTCTCACCCTCTCATCCTTCTAAATTCCACTGTATGTTCCGGTCAACGTCACTTAAATCACATTTATTTCCTATTCAGATGTTTGGCCTGAATAACAACTGAACTCGTTGACCATATCTGCATGTGTTTATGCTTGGAGTTGCAGGCAGATGATTAACAGATTTGCATTAATGAGCTGGTATACAGTTGTACCCAACAAAGAGGCCATTTAGTGCATTTCCCATTTAGCCAAAACCTCATCCATCTCGAATATGAACACAAACCAGATCTGGGCCTGATTATTGACGATTTGCATGTTTGTAACAACAGGCTGTCACTGGCAAGGCGGTGGACAAAACACTGTTATATGGTGGGGGTAACTTGGAGAGTGAGACCTGTCACTGTTCCCTCTAAACTGCGCGTCTGCGTAACCAAAATGCTCCCGCGAACGGAGCCTTTGCTGCAGCGCAGATGGAATTAAACACTACCAGATAAATGTTTATGAAACCTGAAAGTTTGTCTTTGTTGTCCTGCATTTCTATCACATCATTTAATTAATAATTAAAATCAAAAGAATGTTTCTTTCTTGTCAGTCTTCATTCTAAATATTCACAGATGCACATTACAAAAAATGCATGTATCTACAATGTTGCGCTTTTCTCAGGCCATGTGAAAATTCCCGGCTCTGAGCAATGGTTTATCCATGCAGCTGAAAAAATAGGAATTAGTGGAACATCGGAGACCGAACCAAATTAGATTCTATGCATATTAAACACGATTGAATGTGGTACATTGTCGTGCTTCCTGTTATAGACGAGATGTTAAAAGTCAATAGAATGGTCAAAACTGTTTCACTGGGAGTCTGTCTGCTGTCCAGGAAATAGTAATGAATAATGTAAGAAAAATTAATAATAATTTTGCCTTCTCAGCGGGAGCGTACTGTGAGGCAATGAGGCTCAAGTGCTTAACAGTACAGAACTAATGTTGAGCAGCGAATAACTAGAAGGTCCATTTACTATAAATTCAAGAGCTTTTCATTCTTGTTTCTCGAAAGATCACTATTAATGCCCTGATAATCACTTCCATTACCTTTTCAGAACACTGGGTGTGGTACCTCCCCCATTATAGGGATGAGCAAGGATGATATCTGGGCCAAATTGCCCAACAAAGCGTTCAGCATATCACGCAACATTTTGGACAATCCCAGTTCTGATACCACAGTGTCTTTTTACACAGATCCAATCTGATTTACCGAGTTTCCAGCACTTTATTAGAGGAAGGCAGGAATATGGCGTTGGGGTGAAAAAAAACAGCGATGATTGAATGATGGAGGAGACTCGATGGACTGAATCACTTCATTCTGCTCTGATATTTTATCATGACTGAATGATGAGTCCTTCATATCTCGTATCAGGATTTGTGACGTGTGAGGGACAATTACAGATTTGTTCACTGAGATCCTTTTATTTGTCTTCAGTGTTTAAATTTCAGTGAGATTTGCTTTTTACACATTGAGCAGAAATATATATGTTTTTCTCCTTTCTATTGTTAATGTGCTTCATTATCTCTCTAGTTAAAGTTAGACTTGCGTTGAGAGATTTATTGGAATAAAGCCCAGAACTGGAAGCAAAACACGACTGAAAATGAGGTAACAGCGATAAGTGAACCAACCCGAGGACTGAGAGTACCAACTGGAGAGGACCCTTCTGACTCAGAGTTTCCATTGATTCAGTCAGGAGAAAGTTTGGTGAGTCTCATTTACTTGAACACGGGTTCTTTAGACATTATATATGTTTGCTAGGGCTACGGGGCAGACTTTAAACTAGTAAGATGGGGGGGCGGAAATCAATTTGAGGAAACTATGGGAGAGGAGGTTAGTTCACCAGTAGAGCAAGTAAGTAGACCGTGTGTGAGGGAGGACAGGCAGGTGATGGAGGAGGGATGCGCTCAGCCCGAAGTTGTAGGGGAGAAGAAAGAAAAGGATAATAAATTTGAATGCATTGCTAGGGATGAACAGAGAGGAGGAGGTGGAGAGTATCTTAAATGTATCTATTTTAATGCTAGGAGCATTGTAAGAAAGGTGGATGAGCTTAAAGTGTGGATTGATACATGGAATTATGATGTTGTAGCTATTAGTGAAACATGGTTGCAGGAAGGGTGTGATTGGCAACTAAATATTCCTGGATTTAGTTGCTTCAGGTGTGATAGAGTAGGAGGGGCCAGAGGAGGAGGTGTTGCATTGCTTGTCCGAGAAAATCTTATGGCGGTGCTTTGGAAGGATAGATTACAGAGATCCTCTAGGGAGGCTATTTGGGTGGAATTGAGGAATGGGAAAGGTGTAGTAACACTGATAGGAGTGTATTATAGGCCACCTAATGGGGAGCGTGAGTTGGAAGAGCAAATGTGTAAGGAGATAGCAGATATTTGTAGTAAACACAAGGTGGTGATTGTGGGAGATTTTAATTTTCCACACATAGATTGGGAAGCTCATTCTGTAAAAGGGCTGGATGGTTTAGAGTTTGTGAAATGTGTGCAGGATAGCTTTTTGCAACAATACATAGAAGTACCGACTAGAGATGGGGCAGTGTTGGATCTCCTGTTAGGGAATGCGATAGGTCAGCTGACAGATGTATGTGTTGGGGAGCACTTCGGGTCCAGTGATCACAATAGCATTAGCTTCAATATAATTATGGAGAAGGACAGGACTGGACCTAGAGTTGAGATTTTTGATTGGAGAAAGGCTAACTTTGAGGAGATGCGCAGAGATTTAGAGAGAGTGGAATGGGTCAAGTTGTTTTATGGGAAGGATGTAATAGAGAAATGGAGGTCATTTAAGGGTGAAATTATGAGGGTACAGAATCTTTATGTTCCTGTTCGGTTGAAAGGAAAGATTAAAGGTTTGAAAGCGCCATGGTTTTCAAGGGATATTAGAAACTTGGTTCGAAAAAAGAGGGATGTCTACAATAGATATAGGCAGCATGGAGTAAAGGAATTGCTCGAGGAATATAAAGAATGTAAAAGGAAACTTAAGAAAGAGATTAGAAAAGCTAAAAGAAGTTACGAGTTTGGTTTGGCAAATAAGGTGGAAGTAAATCCGAAAGGCTTCTACAGTTATATTAAAAGCAAGAGGATAGTGAGGGATAAAATTGGTCCCTTAGAGAATCAGGGTGGTCAGCTATGTGTGGAGCCGAGGGAGATGGGAGAGATTTTGAACGATTTCTTCTCTTCGGTATTCACTAAGGAGAAGGATATCGAATGGTGTAAGGTGTGGGAAACAAGTAAGGAGGTTATGGAACCTATCACAATTAAAGAGGTGGAAGTACTGGCGCTTTTAAGAAATTTAAAAGTGGATAAATCTCCGGGTCCTGACCGGATATTCCCCAGGACCTTGAGGGAAGTTTGTGTAGAGATAGCAGGAGCTCTGACGGAGATCTTTCAGATGTCATTAGAAACAGGGATTGTGCCGGAGGATTGGCGTATTGCTCATGTGGTTCCATTGTTTAAAAAGGGTTCTAGAAGTAAGCCTGGCAATTATAGACCTGTCAGTTTGACATCAGTGGTGGGTAAATTAATGGAAAGTATTCTTAGAGATAGTATTTATAATTATCTGGATAGACAGGATCTCATTAGGAGTAGCCAGCATGGATTTGTGCGTGGAAGGTCATGTTTGACAAACCTTATTGAATTTTTTGAAGTAGTTACGAGGAATGTTGACGAGGGTAAGGCAGTGGATGTAGTCTATATGGACTTCAGCAAGGCCTTTGACAAAGTTCCACATGGAAGGTTAGTTAAGAAGGTTCAGTCGTTAGGTATTAGTGCTGGAGTAATAAAATGGATTCAACAGTGGCTAGATGGGAGATGCCAGAGAGTAGTGGTGGATAATTGTTTATCGGGATGGAGGCCGGTGACTAGCGGGGTGCCTCAGGGATCTGTTTTGGGCCCAATGTTGTTTGTAATATACATAAATGATCTGGATGATGGGGTGGTAAATTGGATTAGTAAGTATGCTGATGATACTAAGGTAGGAGGTGTTGTGGATAATGAGGTGGGTTTTCAAAGCTTGCAGGGAGATTTATGCCGGTTAGAAGAATGGGCTGAACGTTGGCAGATGGAGTTTAATGCTGAGAAGTGTGAGGTTCTACATTTTGGCAGGAATAATCCAAATAGAACATACAGGGTAAATGGTAGGGCATTGAGGAATGCAGTGGAACAGAGAGATCTAGGAATAACAGTGCATAGTTCCCTGAAGGTGGAGTCTCATGTAGATAGGGTGGTGAAGAAGGCTTTTGGAACGCTGGCCTTTATAAATCAGAGCATTGAGTACAGAAGTTGGGATGTAATGTTAAAATTGTACAAGGCATTGGTAAGGCCAAATTTGGAATATTGTGTACAGTTCTGGTCACCGAATTATAGGAAAGATATCAATAAATTAGAGAGAGTGCAGAGACGATTTACTAGGATGTTACCAGGGTTTCAGCACTTAAGTTACAGAGAAAGGTTGAACAAGTTAGGTCTCTATTCATTGGAGCGTAGAAGGTTGAGGGGGGATTTGATCGAGGTATTTAAAATGTTGAGAGGGATAGATAGAGTTGACGTGAATAGGCTGTTTCCATTGAGAGTAGGGGAGATTCAAACGAGAGGACATGATTTGAGAGTTAGGGGGCAAAAGTTTAAGGGAAACACGAGGGGGTATTTCTTTACTCAGAGAGTGATAGCTGTGTGGAATGAGCTTCCTGTAGAAGTAGTAGAGGCCAGATCAGTTGTGTCATTTAAGGTAAAATTGGATAGGTATATGGATAGGAAAGGAGTGGAGGGTTATGGGCTGAGTGCGGGTAGGTGGGACTAGGTGAGATTAAGAGTTCGGCACGGACTAGGAGGGCCGGAATGGCCTGTTTCCGTGCTGTGATTGTTATATGGTTATATGGTTATATTATATATCTGTACAAAGGAAGGTACGTAATAGGTAGAATGGACTGAACGTGCCCAGAAATACCAGTTTTGCCTCTGCCCGACCCAGTTGCGATCACTCCAGGTCTGTAATGTCCTTTCAGAAGCCCAGCTCTTTAAAGTCACTCGCATTCTCTCAGTGTTTGAAGGTCCTGCATCATCTGAAGTAGCTTTTGGTCAGTTCTGATGTTTCCTTGTTACGTCACAGTCATCTCAAAATGTGTTGACAAATTCCTCCCTTTACAAGAAGCCCCAAGTGCGTCGTACTGTAGTGATCGTAGAAAGGAGGAATTATCATGAACTGCAGCAGCATGCCATTGATTCCTCTGGCTATAGCAATCTGCAATGATGTACTTACCCTCGAATATATCGTCGCGTAGGCCTCTGCTGAGAACAGACTTTTTGTAAAGCAAAACGTCGCAACATCGCAGTTTATTCAGTCCTCACTAGCAAATGGCAACTAATAATTTAAATTTTACATACCTTGGCCTTGTCAAATACTTTTCTACTAATTACATTGTCAGAGCCTGTGATCGTGACATTAAGCAGAGGTGGAAATTCAAAGTTATGTTCCCATGGATGTTGTACATGGGATTTCAACAAAGCCTTTGACAAGGTGTCACATGACAGCTCGGTCTCGATGATCAGGTCCCATTTGGTCCGGAGAGAGCAAGTTGGATGTTTTCAAAATTAGCTTCAAGGTAGCAAGCAAAGAGTGTTGGTTGAAGGTTTCTCCTCGCAGTGGAGGGGAGCAATTAGTGGTGTGCCGCGAGGCTACAAGTTGGGACCGTTGATATTCGTTATTTTATAGCAATGATTTGGATGTGATTGCACAAGGATTACTTGACAGGTAAGTTCGCAGAATGCACAACATTAGTAGTTGCTGTTCACAGAGAAGATTATCGTAGCATCTAGTGGATCTAAATGGACAGGGGGTGGTAAACAGATTGTAAAACTAACCCGAGCAGCAACGGATTCATGCAGATGTTGTGGATTATGTGGAGGAAACAGCCAGAGGAAGTTGATGAGGCAGGCGCAGTCGCATAATTCAAAAAGCAGTTGGGATGTGTAGTTGGAGTGAAAAGGCCAGAAGGGAGCTGAGCCCATCACAGGACTTTGTGAACATCTCGGTGGGCACTGTGGTTGGCAGTGTCTCGTTGGGCTGAACGCTCTGAATTTCGACTCTACTGCTCTGTGACTCTGTCAGTAGATGCGCCATGTATCACTGGACAGACATACAGATATGATGTAGAAGTTGTTATTAATGGGGAATGTTTAGTCCCAAAGCTAACTGCTGCTGTGATACAGGGGATGGAAATACTGTCATATTTGCAAAGTAATCCTGCTCTCTCTGACTCACTGTCTGCTTGTTGTGTAATTCACTGCATCACCAGCAGGTGGAGCTTTCCAGCAACGGGACCAAAGTGTAAACAAGACGATAACAATCCGCAATCATCAGAATGGACACAGGTATGATCACAGAGATCTTTGAATTAAACTTTTGTCGCGTTTGTACACAGTAGTTCAGATGAAGAAACTTGCACAGAGTTAACAGGGCATAGAAAAGTTTCATCAAGCAGTGTCATTGATCCCACTGGTAAAGCGGCCTTGAGTAAGTGATCAGCCTAACAGTTCCAGCGCAGGGACCTGACTCCGGTAATGGTCAAATCAGTCCCCTCACCATGCAAATATTCGCCCGAGTGAATGAAACGGGGACTCCTGAATCAGGTGGTTGTGAGTGAAACACAGACAGGAATGCAACAGCAGTCTTGTGGTTCACGTAACTGTTCAGGGTCAGAGTCCGTTTCACCTCCAAACAAGTACTGAAGTGTACTTCAACTTTAATTTATAAAATTCAGAACCTGATAATAGGAGCATTTCAGGTATTGGAAGGAAAGCTACCAACGCCCCCCGGGTTTTTCTTGGCTGCTGCACAACGGAGAAGTGGGGTGTTTCCGAGATCTGTTTCTGAGCGGAGATCATTGCCGGTGTTGGGAATGGCTGAGGATCAGGAGGCAGCTCATTGTAGATACATTTGTGGTCTGCTTCGGAGTTTTAATACCCCAATTAATGTCTGGGCTCTGGAGAAATGGTGAATGTGAGTTTCCAAATATTCCCCTCTTGGGATGATCTTCTACCTGGATTGAAATTCTCAGGATCTCTGCTGGGAAAGCTGGTATAACCAATGACCAAATGTCTCTGTCACCTGTAGACATTGTGATTGTGCTCAAATCTGTGATTTCAGGTGGAATACAAAGATCTTACAGCCTGGAAACAGGTCCTTCTGCCCATCTAATTCATGCAGTTCTGAATGTCTGAGCTTGTCCCATTTTCCTGCAACATTTCCATAATTTCTCTTGTAAACGTCTTCTATCCTTTTTCCTGCCCACATGCTCTCAACTTCGTAACTTTATTAGTGTCTGTAGCTTCCTCTGGGTGCACGTAATATATACCCATCACCCACCATGTGGAAAAATTCCCCTTTGATCCCTTTTAAATGTCTGCGCTGAAGTCGTAGACTCCCCTACTCTGCTAAAAAGGCTGTGACCATCTACACTATCTGCACCCCTGATTATTTTATGTAGGTGTGTAAAGTCACCCTTCAAGCTCCTGAGCTCCAGGGCAAACAGTCCCAGCCGAAACATATAACACAAAAAACAACACCTCAGTCCAGTACACTAGTGGTCATTCTCCAATACACATTTTCCAGGTTAATCACCTCCATCCTACAGATTAGCAACTGCAACTGCACACTAAGCTCTCTAAGCGAGACTTTGCCAGTGACTTGCATAGTTTTACATGACGATCATCAGGTGGGGGATAAGAAGGGAACAAGGGGAGCCGTCAGCATAGATCTCTAGGTAATGGTCAGTCTGCGACCCTGGGTAGCGGACGATGTGCGTCTCAAGGGAATGGTCAGTCTGTGACCCAGGGGACCGGACGATGTATGTCTCAAGGGAATGGTCAGTCTGTGACCAAGGCGACTGGACATCGTGTTACAAAACGATTGGAGAATGTGTGATCCAGCAGACTGGACCATTTGTAATCCCGTCGCTGGTCCGTGTGTGACACAGACTACTGGACAGTTAGTGACCCTGGGAGATTTTAGCTTGTGGATGATAATCGCAGTGATATTTCCCGGTATCACTGGACACTGTTGCAATAAGATCCCGTGGTCATCCTTGTTTTCAACTGCTGTGAATTAAGTGATCAGTATTACTGTGTCTATCCTATTATTTTACTGGGACTGAATCTGTCCAGTCACCGGCTTATTGGGATGGTCACCTGATAGGATGCACGGTTCACATTACCTAGCACAGATCCACTCCAAATCTGGTCAGCCAGAGTCTCGGCTCCATTGCAGTCTGAAACAGTTTTGCTCATCTCTAAATCATACTCGCAATTCATCACTTATTTCAGTTGGTGAATTGAAACGAGCAGCGATAAGACTGAAAAGGATTTTACCAGGCGGATCATCGAGGGTCACGGGAAGCAAGGTACCAAATCAGGGTCAGAGTGAGAGCAATGTCCCAATAGAAAGCGGTCCGACCGCAGAGGAGGAGGAGCAAATTCAGCCCAGAGACAGTAGCATCAGAGACACCGATCAGGACCCTGGAACCAGCACAAGTGAGGCGACCGCCTGTCTGCCCAGAATCTCATTGAACATGGAATTGTCAAGTCCCCAACAAGGAGCAACTGAGTGAAATATGAGAGTGATGGGTTCTCAGAATGTGGCAGGGAGGAGGGTACAGCTGAGGCCTTTTTGGACGGTTGCTCAGAGAGAGGGGGAATGTGTGGGTGTGGTACATGTGGTGTAGTGGGCAGCTGTTACCCCACTACAGGAAATGTGCTACCTGCTCTGAGGATTTCCAGGATGTGTATTGGAGGAAATGCAGCTGTCCAGATGTGGAGAGTGTTTCCGGGATGTGAATCAGGGGAAATGTATTCACCAGGATGGAAAGAGTATCTCTGGGAAGTGAATATTACCGACAGTCCCAGCATTGATTGCCCATCCAGAATCGAAATAGGTGAGTGGGTGGGATGGGGGATGCACTGGTTTGCATTAAATGTGGTCCTACTATGAACCTAATGCCCAGGATATTGTGGGTTCGGTTTTAAGGCCAGTGTTGGAGATGGGGAATTAAACCGTTTTTGTGTCTGTGAGCAGGTTCAAATCATGTTTTTTTTGTTGAGTTGTGTGAGACAGTGGAGATGAGTGATATCTGAGTTCAAGCTTATATTTTCCTTTTTATGTTCACAGAGCCAGAGTTTACAATCTCTGACCTCCTGGCAGAGGGGGAGGAATTTCGACTGTACCAACTGACAAAGTTCTACAGGGACAGACTCAAACAAGCGATTGAAGAAAAGGTTGAAAGACTCGGTTGGATGTTGACAAAGGAGGGACATTTCAGTAGAGAAGAAAATGAGGTGAGTGTAGTTTGTGTATTGTCACCGAACTGCTGGGAATAGTGACCAAAATCAATCTCCTTCACGTTCTACGAGTTCTACACGGGAAAGGAGACTTTGATCTCTGACTTGTCTCTTGCAGATCTGGTCTCAGCTGTTAAGGTGGGGAGCAATGGGTCCCACAGGTTCAGTGTCACCTTTAATTCTCACACCTGCTGTATTTATCAGTGTGAAATAAGTGAAGTGGCTGCATATCTGGACTTTTAACAGGCATTCAGTCTGAAACTAATTTCAAATCTTGTCTGAACCGTCGGGTAGATTGCTCTCATCTCATTAATCCAGCATGAATATTAAACTGTCGGATTGTAAATTGGGCCAACTGGCTTCACTGCAGTACTTGACGGAGGGAAACCTGCTAACCACATCTGGTCTTGACTCCATGAGTTCCCAAACAATGTGTGACTGACTTGTCATAGGCCTTGAAACAGGCCTTTTGGCCCATCTATTCCATGCAGGTCTACTTAAACTACCTATTCCCATTGACCTGCACCGGGCCATGGTGCTCTATACCCTTATCATTCATGGATCTAACCGCTTGTACTGATTTTGCGCTGCTGGCTCGTTCCGCACTCTCACCACCCTCGGAGTCAACAAGTTTCACCTTTGTACCCATTGAACATTTCACCTTTCACCCTTAACTGATAACCTTCTATTGTAGTACCTCTTTACCTCAGTACAAAATGCCTGCTTGCATTTATCCTGTCTGTACCCCATGTAATTGTGTAAAATTCTATCTAATCTTCCCTCAGTCTTCCACATTTCAATGAATAAAGTCCTAACCCGTTCACTCCTTTCTTATAACGTAGCTCTTCCAGTCCCGGCAACATCCTTGTAATGTTTTTCTGTACACTTTCAAACTTATTTCCATCTGTCCCGTAGATAGTTGAGCAGAACTGCACATAATATCCAAATTAGGCCTCACCAACATCTTATACACCATCATATCACATCTACTGTACACGATATTTTCATTTCTGAAGGTTAATGTGCTAAGGAACTTTCTTTCAGAGCCTATCAACATTTGCCACCACTTTCAATGGCTTATGGACCTGTATTTCCAGATCACTTTGTTCTGCCGGTCGTTGTGTAAGATCTACCCTGATTGGTCCATTGAAAGAGCAACATGTTGCACATGTCTGCATTAAATTGTATCGGCGCCTTTTAAGCTCATTCTCCAGTTGGTCTAGATCTCACTGCAAGCTCTTGTAATCTTCCTCTTTGTCCACTGCACCTTCCCAATGTTGGAGTCATCAGCAAATTTGTTAACCGTAATTTCATCCAGAACATTGATATAGATGACAAACAACAACAGGCACAGCACCGATCCCCGTGACACTGCACGAGATACAGACGCTAATCAGAAATGCAACAGTCTATAGTGACACTCCGGATTCTTCCAAAAATGTTAGTGTCAAATCCAGTTTACTACTTTATCTTGAATGCTAAGCAACTGAATCTTCTAGACCGACCTCCTATACGGGACCTTGTCAAATACCATGCTAAAGTCCATGTAGACAATATCCACAACCTTGCCTTCATCAACTTTCCTGGTAACTTCCTCGAAAATCTCTGAGATTGATTAGATGTGAAAGATCACGCACAAAGCTGATATCTCGTGACCACAAAGATCAATAGTTTGATCTAAAAGGGAAGAAGAAAGCACAAAACATAAAATGAAACTGCTGACTGGCTGATATCTCATGATCCCAAAAATCATCAGGT
This sequence comes from Hemitrygon akajei, assembly GCF_048418815.1. Classification (NCBI taxonomy): domain Eukaryota; kingdom Metazoa; phylum Chordata; class Chondrichthyes; order Myliobatiformes; family Dasyatidae; genus Hemitrygon; species Hemitrygon akajei. The sequence continues at coordinate 415,476 of NW_027332057.1, forward strand.
TCTCCTGAAAGGGAAGGGGCAAACAAAAAAAAAATCTGATAACTTGCTGAATATCTGACTAATGAGAGACAGGGCACACTATTTCAGGTCCCACTCCCTGGTGCTCACAAAGAGTGATTCTCTTGTCCTAGATCTGACCTATTCAGCCATGAGTGGTATTAGAAAATCAAGTGTGTTATACCCGTGATTGACTTTGTTCTCGTTGGGAATCATTGGCGCTGTATGTAATGAATCAGACAGGCATTACCCAAAGGCAAGAGGAATAATCTGTAAGTATGTGTGCTCATCTCTAAATTCATCATCTGGAGACATCTGCTTTACTGGTAAACCTTTAAATTTCTTTCACAACTATAACTCCTCAGACCTGGTAGCAGTAAAAATGAGGGATTATTTTACAGTGCAGTGGAACTTCAGGGAATTATCCTGATTGTTCCATAATTATTGTCCATTATTCATGTGATGGAAAACCTTTCCAATTCCCTACTGGTAACTGTTCTATGAGATCAATCATTAAATTCCGGTTCATAGAACATAGAATAGTACAGCACAGTACAGGCCCTTCAGCCCACAATGTTGTGCCGACCCTTGAACGCTGCCTGACCCTTAAACCGTGCCTCTCTTATTTCTCAGAGCAATGTCCTAAGCCCATCCATATTCAGTTACCTTAATTCCATCATAGGTGTATGTTGCTTGAAGACTATTCAATGTTTAATTCATAATTCCTCAGTTGACCAGGAAGACCATGCCTGCATTCAGGAGGTCATTACCATTTTACAGCATGAGTGCCAGGCAGTAACCATCTCCATTATAAGACAGCCACACCAACATTCCTTAATGTTCTTCATCCTACAACCCTCCAGTCTTCTCCTATCATTTTGCATTTCCCCCTCCCCCTCCTACTTTCAAATCTCTTACTATCTTTCCTTTCAGTTAGTCCTGATGAAGGGTCTCGGCCCGAAACGTCGACATTGCTTCTCCCTATACATGTTGCCTGGCCTGCTGTGTTCCACCAGCATTTTGTGTGTGTTGTTTGAATTTCCAGCATCTGAAGATTTCCTCGTGTTTCTTCCTTAATGTTCTGTTGTCTTTACACATCACAAGACCATAAGGCAACGGAGCACAAATAGGCCATCAGTCCCATTGATTCTGCTCTGCCATTACATCACGGGCAATAATGTAATCCGATATTACTAACCCTCTCAACTCCATTCTCCTGCCTTCTCCCAGTGAAACTTGCTGACCTCACTAGTCAAGAAGGTATCACCCTCTGTTTTAAATATACCCAATGACCTGGTCTCTGCGGCTGTCAGTGCCAATGGATTCTACAGATTCACTACTCCTCGGCTAAAGAATCTCCTCATCTCTGTTCTAAATGGACGTCCCTCTATTCTGAGGCTGTTCCGTCTGGTTCTAGACTCCCCCACTTTGAAACATCATCTCCACATCCTCTCAATGCCTTTCGATATTCCACAGGTTACAATTAGATTCCACCTCATCCTTCCACACTCCAGCAAGAACAGGCACATCCAGCAATCATTCTCAGCAAAACCTGGTTTAATATCACTGGTTCTGTTAGTTTTGATCCCTCGCTGGACTTTCCACAATGCCATCACGTATTTTCACTGATCAGGGGACTAAAACCGTTCACAATATGCAAGTGAGGTCTGGCCAGTGTTTGTTCTAATATTCTAATCCTCTTGAAATGAATGCTAACATTGTTTTTGCCTTTCCTAAAAACTACTCAACCTGCACGGAATCCAGCACTAGGTCTCCGGAGACTCTTTACAACTCTGATTTCTGAATTTTCTCCCAGATTCAAAAATAGTCTACGTCTTCATTATTTCTGCCATTATATGGCCATGTGCCTCCCTGAACTACAGTCTAATTGTCACTGATTTATCCATTTTTTCATCTGTCTATGTCCTCCCACGAAATCCCTGCTTCCTCAATGTTTCCTGTCCTTCCCCATATCTTCATAACGTGCGCAATCTTGTCCATAAAGCCGTCAAATCATTGACATAATGGAAAAAGAAATTGTCCCAAAATCAACCACTGTAGAACACCACTGGTTACCAACATCCAACAAGAAAAAGCCCTATTTGTTCCATTCTGTGCTTCCTGACAGTCAGACAAAATCTGTCTGGAGAAAATCATGGATACTCCATCCTTGCTAGTATCTCTCTTGTCCTACTGTCATCCCCTGTCTTGTTAAACTGAATCATGTGGGGCACCTGGTCAAAGGTCCTCGGGAAGCCAAAGTAAACAACTTGCTCTGACTCTCCATTGTCGACCCAGCATGCTATGTTTCAAAAACTTCCAACAGGTCTGTCAGAGAAGATTTCCTTCATGGACTTTGGCCTTTTTTTTTATCATGTGCATCCAAATACCCCAAAACCTTATCCTCAATAATCGACTGCTGACATCTTCCCAAACGCTGTTCACACTAACCTATAATCTGCAGAACCATTCCAAAATCCAGTGATTCTTGAGCGATCATTACTAATGTCTCCACAATCTCTTCAGCCTCCTCTTTCAGAAGCAATTGGGTGCAGTTGATCTGGACTCATCTATCTTCAGAACTTTCAGCTTCCCGAGCACCTTCTCCTTAATAATTGCAAATACACACTTCTGCCCCCCGACATTCTCAAATATCTGGCATGTTCTAGTGTTTTTTACAGTGATGACTGACGCAAAATACTTACTAATACCTTCCGCCATTTCCTTGTCCCCTGACAGTAACTCTCCACTGTCATTTTCCAGCAGCCCTATATCCACTTTCCTCTCTTTCATTCTTCATATATCAGGCGAACCTTTTGCTAAGCTATTTTACGTTATTCGCTAGCCTACCTTCATATTTCATACTTTCTCTACTTACAGCTTTTTAATTGCCTTCTGTTGGTTTGTAAAAACATCCCAGTCCTCCAGCTTTCTACTATATTTTGTAATATTCTGTCCCCTCTCCTTTGCTTTTCTGCTGCTTTGACTACGTCATCAGCCACGGCTGATCATCCTCCCTTTGGAATAATTCTTCTTTGTGATCATTTGTCCTGAGCCTTCTGAATTGCTCCGAGAAACTTAAGCCAATCCTGCTCTGCCATTGTCCCTGTTAGTGTCATTTCCGAATTTATATTTGATCGGCAACTCTCCCTTGCCTCTGTAATTCCTTTCTTCCGCTGTAATACTGATATATGTAACTTCAGCTTTTCACTCTCAAACTGCAGTGTGAATTCTGTTATTTTCTGATCACTGCCTCTCTAGGGTTTATTTACAGACAGACAGACAGATAGACATACTTTATTGATCCCAAGGAAAATTGGGTTTCGTTACAGTCACACAAAACAAGAATAGAGTAGAAATATAGTAAAATAAAACCAGAAATAATTAAATAATAAGTAAATTATACCGTGAAAATAAGTCCAGGAACAGCCTATTGGCTCAGGGTGTCTGACACTCTGAGGGAGGAGTTGTAAAGTTTGGTGGCCACAGGCAGGAATGACTTCCTATGACGTTCATTGTTGCATCTCGGTGGAATGAGTCTCTGGCTGAGTGTACTCCTGTGCCTAACCAGTACATTATGGAGTCGATGGGAGACATTGTCCAAGATGGCATGCAAGTTGGACAGCAACCTCTTTTCAGACACCTGAAGCTCTCCAATAAAATCTGGTGCAATACACAACACAGCCTCCACATGCACCTTTCCTATAGTGAGCTCAACCATAAGCTTCTCTCAAAAGCCATCCCATAGGTATTCTATACATTTCCTCACTTAGTATTCGGCACCGACCTGATTTTCCAAAGCTATCTGCGTATTGAAATTCCCAATGACTATTTTCACATTCACCTTTTCACATGTCTCTTCTCTCTCCCATTGTAATTTGTAGCTCACATCCTGGTTACTGTTAACAGGCCTGCATATAATTTCCATCAGTGTCAATTTACCTAAGCAGTTTCTTAACATCTCCATCGTCCAATCCGATATCAACTCTTTCTCAGGAATTTTCATTTTAAATGACAACAGAGTCAACCCATCCCTTTCACCTACCTGCTTATCCTTTTGATCCAACTATAAACTTCATTCAGCTACGATTCAGTGATGCCCACCATCCATTGTTTGCTCTCTCTCTCCCCTCTCTTCCATTCTTGTTGTCACATCTTGTTGATGTAATGCTGCACATTGACAGATCAAGGAAATTAATCACATTATATCTACTGCAGGGTATCAGTAAATCCTTATTCTTTCACAAATATTGAATTAGAATTTCCTTCAGTTACTGTTTCTCTGTTAATGACTGAACCCAGGGAGGATGAGGCAGCAGCCCCGTGACTGCATCTGTTCTGAAGCTACCGGGGCCATGAACAGATATTTTCCTCCACATTCTCCATGTCTGTCTGTCTACTCCACAATAAATTCATTGTTTTCCTTTTATAGAAAGTCACTGAACTGACAGAGAAGGGAAACCGGGCAGAGAGTTCCAGACTCTTCCTCAGTTTGGTGATGGGCAAAGGCTCCCGGGCCCGAAGGGCGATGTGGGAATCCTTTGTGACATGGAGGACTGAGTTACCGAAGTTGGATAGAATACTGAGGGAAATACAGGAACTCGGTATGTTAAAACCATGTACCATGCAAAGGTACATTGAAATAAACATTTCAGTTATTTTAATTATTTTAGCTATGTTTCCATGGATTTTTTTTTATATTTAAACAGGTCCTGATCCACAGGAATACATGAACATTGCCCAAGGGTTATCTGAGTTACCCACTCAGCTGATCGGTGAGTGATGAAATGCACAATTCAACCGCATCTCAAATGTTAGTCTGTGACTTGGCAAAAACTCAGAATCAAAATTCGCCATTAGCCATTCGCTGATATCTGGATTCAAGTAACAATTCAAAGAATCTCTCTTTGCAGCCTGAATATTCTACATTGTATTTTTCTATTAATCCAGCTGTTGGTTCTGGTGAAGCCTTCACTCCAGGTCCTCACACTCTGGGAATCCCCACACACCCCAAGCAGGCTGCTGATACACTGTATGACCCAGTCTAGGTGACTTTTCTATCTTCAGACCTTTCATCTTCCAAACCCATTTTCCTTTGTAATAGCACTACACGCAATTCAGTTTGCTGATGTTATTTACCTTTTGTAACTCCGCTAGTGACTTCCACAGAGTTTGTCTGGCATTTCCTTTCCACCCGTTAATGCAACTACAACATCATTTTCCAGCGGGCCGATATCGACCGTCTCCCTTTTCCTTTTACTCTTTATATGTCTGGGAAAGAGAAAAAAAAATGAACTTTGGTATATTTTCTTATATTGTTGACCATATCCTTGCATTTCCTGTACATTCATCTAGATCTAGGAGCATCTGTAATATAGGTGCCTCTGACATGACCCAGACAGTAAATTCCAGCACCCACAGCTCTGTAAAAAAACTACCCACAATTGCTATACATTTACCCCATCTCACCTTAACCAAATGCCCTCTGGTATTAGACACCAGTCTAATAAAAAAAATAACAAACAAAATACAACTGTCGACTCAAACTCTCACCTCTCAAACTTGTACACCTCAGTCAGATCCTTATTGTAACACCAGAATGAACAAACCAAGTTTATCAAACCTCTACTTATAGCACATGTCACCAAATCCAGGGAGCGTCCTGATGAACCTGTTCTGCACCCTCTCCAATCCTTCCAAGAGCTGGACAATCAGAAGTGAATACAAATCTCCAGATGCTCCCTAAATCCATCAGACTTAGGAGCCATTCCGCTCAGTAAATTTCCTCCACAATTCCTCTGAACCCCATTATCCTGCCTTGTGTAAATGTTGACACTCTTCCGAATCAGGAACATCTCGAGCTGCATTTTAAATACATCCAATGACCTGTCTTCCTCAGCCATCTATGACAATAATTTCACAGATTCACCACCCGCCAGCCAAGAAATTTCTCCCAGTGTGGGTCCTCGCCAGCCAGGACAATTCACACAGTTCCCAAGCATGTTAACTTTCTGTATGAGCCTCCCGTCTGGAACCTTGTCAAAGACTCTACCAATATCCAAGTAAACAACATCCATGTGTAACTTCATCCATCATCTTTCTCACCTCCTGGAGGAACTCAATCTAGTTGGCAAGATGAATCCCCCGCCCAAAGCCTTGCTGTTGAACCCCAACCTACCTCAAACATTCTCTCTTTCATACACCCATGGAACAGAAGATATAAAAGGCTGAAGGCATGTACCACCAGCCTCAAGGACAGCTTTAATTCTCCATTTATAAGACTATTGAATGGTCACCTACTATGTTATTATTGGCTCTTAATAATAATGACAATTATATATATATATATAAAATTGTAGCATCCTGCATTTCGTAACAAATAACAACTCACTTAGATAACTACGATATACTCCCAGGAGAGCAGAAAGATTACTGTTCGGGTGTGAACAACAGGTAACAGATTATGTAATTCTATTTCAAAACCTCTGGAGAACAGAAATCTTTCAATGATATATCGTCTATCAAAACATTTGATTCTCTCCCTCGCGCGTTTAAGACAAGTTCCAAATATGTATAACATTCATACAATACATGAAATTTCGGCAACATCTGATGAAGCACTGGCGTAAAATCATCGTCCTATTAACAACCACAGAGGAACAACCACCATTATCAAAATAAATTGAGGGATTTTACAGAGAGACTCACTGAACCCACCATGGTTACGTCTAGCTTTAAACCCGCTCATAATTTACTGAAACGGACAAAAATCAGGTATCAAATCAGAAAAAAATACGAATTATACCTTGACACAGCTATACATTGACGAATTGAAATTATTTGCTCTTGCATCAGTAAAGCTAAAACAAATAATCCAAATAATGGAACTAATTTCCAAAGATATAAGCATGAACTTCAGACTAGAAAAGTACAGAACATGGTTAAACATAAAGAAAGGTGCAATAGAGACGGTAGAATATCAAACAGAGCATCAGGATACAATGCAACAGAATATGAAACATATATTTAGGATAAAAATAAGCAAATAAAATTGATCATCCCGTGATAAAGGAAAATCTTCCAACAAAATTTACTTCAAGGCTGAAGAAGATCTGAATTTACATTGAGAATCCTGCAGTAGTTTAACTGAATCTCATGACCTGCACAAGCACAATCAAGTGGTGGACAACATTCACAAAAATCTTGCTTAAACTACAACTGATGAAAAACACAATGATTACTATAACTACAAGCCTGCTCCACTTTTAGAGTTTTTGAGGCCTCTGTTTGTCTCGTTGATTTGCGCCTTGGAAGGTATGGAAGTACCAGCAGTTGCCCATGCTGCAAGTCTCCCCTCTCCACACCACCAATGTCCAAGGGCTTGGCACCGGTGTCGTCGCAGAGCAATTTGTGGTTAAGTGCCTTGCTCAAGGACACTGCAGTGCCTCAGCTGAGGCTCGAACTGGTGACCATCAGATCACTAGACCTACGCTTTAACCAGTTGGCCACACGCCACCTGGTTAAGAATTAAAGTCATTCGTATCATGCTGTGACCTATCATTATTTCAGATAATCCATGGTAACTGTTCCGATATAATTTTACAGGATAAACAAGCAAAAACAACTTTTTAAGTATATATAGCCATTCCAAACACACATACAGAAATGAATTAGTAAAACCACCAGAAAGATGCTGAATTAAAAGGTAAAAATAAAAGGTCTATGGAACACCATCAGGGTATTCATTATCCCAATCATAATATCGATAACCGGTATCATCCCAAGGGCTTTACACAATAGTGTTAACCAATTAGGCCCACACGGCAATACTTGTGTAAAACTTCGAAAACCCACAATACTATACACCACGAGAATAGTCTGAAATTTCTTATCAATTCAGACATGAATGTGCTTGGCCATTCCCGTATCTCAGGTTTTACCAGTTTAGGCTAAGAAAATAATAATAATAATAACTTATTTATAAAGCACCTTTCATCCAGACGATGCCTTCAAACCACATCACAACGGGATAAAGTGCAAACTAGTAAATAAAAGACAAAATGTTGTCAGTCTTAATATACACCTTAGATTTCTGCACAGTGCTGTAGATTTAGGTGTTGAATTCTACAGTTTGTGAGCGTAGTTCCAAAACAAAACCCTTACCTCCCAATGATCCTTTGACCTTCTATATTACTGTCTGCATGCACTGCATTTTCTCGGCAACTGAAACACTGTTTCCCTGAACTATTCTGTTCCATTTTTCCTTGTACGACCTCATTGCACCGATGTGATGAAATGATCTGTTTGGATTGCATCCAGAAAAGTTTTCCATTTTACCATTGTGCATGTGACAATAATAAAACAATTTACCAATTTACTGTTGTCAATAGTACATAGCCCCTTGGTTGCTTAAGATTGGGGTGGTACTAGGGATGAGGTGCCATGTCCTATTAAATGCTCCCAGTGGCGTGCGACTCAAATAGCCTCTGACAACAAAGTCAAGCTCCTGGCCTTCATGTGTGGTTTAACCACTATGCCCGGTGGAAGTGTTTCTTCCGACAGGAGAAGGAGCAGGGGTGGGTAACTGGTGCCTTACAACCTGTCGCTTTGGGCAGATGGGGCTCATCGGCCGTGATTGGCAGCTCACCCAGGAGCAAGAAAATCTGATCTCAAAACTCCGCTGCCTTGCAACTGTACCCCTCATGGGGAAGAGTTTGGGAGTAAACCCAGTGGGAAAGCTCTTGAACTGGAGCCCCTAAGGCAGTCTTAAATGGTGTTCAACGCAGATTGGCATATCCTGCGACACGTCTGGTGCCAGGTTGTGTCAGTCTCTGCCGTTCCTTTGTGTTCATCAGATGCATGGAGAGAGGGAGCTTGCTACATCAGCAAAAGCTTCCTCTCCATATCGTAATGCCCCGGCTTGCAGGGGCAGGACATCCACGGTCGAGTCTGACAGACGGAGGCCTCATAAGGCAGAGCCCCACACCCCCACAGCAAGACTGATGAGTAGCAGTTGCCAAGACTTCACCACCCTCTCCCACAGACACGATGTACATCACTGAGACAGACGCTTGTGGCTTCTTCCATTAACAGAGATTTCATCTTTCCACCTATCCTCCACCGCTGCGATTGAAAACTACCCATTTTCTTTCTTGACATTCCGATGGGTTATCGATCTGCAATTTCCCTGTGATTCTGCCCCAGATGCTGCCCAACTTGAGTATTTCCTGCATATTCTGCTCCTGTTTTGATGCAAGAGCAGTGGACACCAGTGACTCCCCAGTGTGCAGATTGGCCAAAATGCACAGTGTCCTGCTCTCCATAGTTCCACACCAGATCAGCATTAACATCATCTATTAATGATGCAAACAATGCTTTAAATATAGTGACATGTTGTTGTAACGGGAGTGCAGTCAGGATTGCAATAGGATATATGGGAATGTTCACCTTCACAAATCATTCTTACCAGAACATGAGGACTGGACATTTTCTGGGACATCCATCACTGTCAGTTCCAGTGTCTGTGAACAGAGTGTTACTTTCTGTCCTAATCTCCATGGAAGTGTTGAATTAATTCATGTAGTCTCAAACACAGATATTTGAATTTATAATTTTTTTGGGTCTGTTGAGCCATTTAACATTTTGCCCATGTTCTCTGTTCCCATGGAAGATGTTCAACAGAAACACAAGGAGACTCTGCGGGCACAAACTGAAACACTGAGAGTGAACACGATCCTGATGACGGAGAAGGTGAAGGTTTTCCAGCTGACTGATCGATACGCTGAGCTCACCGTCATTTCTACTGTTCGAGATCGGAGACTGGTGGAACATGAGTTGCTGGCAAGAGGCAGAGACCATGAAGAATTGAGAGAGAAACATCTCCGCATAAAGCTGGAAAAAATCAGTACTGATCAGTTGTTCCAGAGCAGCTTTTCCCGGAGTAAATCCAAAGCTGGGAGTTCGTCAGCTGTGGCCGGAGTCCCAGGGATCGGGAAAACAACAATGGTACAAAAGATTGTTTATGACTGGGCCACGGGGAAAATATACCAACAGTTCCAGTTTGTCTTCAGTTTCAAATTCCGCGATTTAAACAGTATTAACTGTCAAATAAACCTGAGGGAACTGATTCTGGATCAGTATCCTTACTTTGGGAATATCCTGACAGAGGTCTGGAAGAACCCAGAGGGATTGCTGTTTATATTCGATGGTTTGGATGAATTCAAACACAGAATCGATTTTGCTGACAGTCGGAGAGATACAGAACCCAAGCACCAGTGCCCAGATCCCGAGTGGTGGTGTGAAGTGTCCGACATTGTGTACAGTTTAATCCAGGGCAAGCTGCTCCCAGGGTGTTCAGTGCTGGTGACCACCCGCCCAACTGTGTTACATTTATTGGAAAAGGCAGTGATCAGTGTCCGGGCTGAAATCCTGGGATTTTCTGGTGATGAACGGAAGGAATATTTCATCAGACATTTTGAAGATCAGACTGTGGCAGCAGCAGTTTTCAAACACGTGAAGGAGAACGAGATCCTGTACACCATGAGCTACAATCCCTCCTACTGCTGGATCCTCGCTCTGGCACTGGGCCCCTTCTTCACACAAAGAGTCAGGGACCCGCAGCGAGTTCCCAAGACCATCACCCAACTGTACTCCTACTATATTTACAACATCCTGAAAAACCACGGCCGTGAGATTGAGAACCCCCGTGATGTGTTACTCAGGGTTGGTCAGATGGCTTTCAGAGGAGTGTCTGAGAAGAAAATTGTGTTTACAGACGGAGATTTGATCAAGTACAATCTGCAGTCATCCCAGTTCCTGTCCGGGTTCCTGATGGAGCTTTTGGAGAGAGAGGATTCTGCCCGGAGCGTGGTGTACACATTCCCACACCTCACCATTCAAGAGTTTGTAGCTGCAGTCGCACAATTCCTGAATCCACATCCCGGGGATATCCTGAAATTCCTCACTGAAGCCCACAACACGACAGATGGGCGATTTGAGGTATTTCTCCGTTTTGTTGCTGGTCTCTCCAACCCAATGACAGCTCGGGGCCTGGAGGAGTTTCTGGGTCCATTTCCTCATCAAACAACCTGCCGGGTGATTGACTGGGTGAAGGAGGAGGTTAAACGCCAGAGTGGAAACACATGGAGTGAAGCTGGTAAAAGGAGCCTCCTGAACACATTGCATTACTTGTTTGAGTCTCAGAATCGTGGACTGGCTCAGGCCACACTGGGATCTGTGGAAACACTTTCATTCAGTGAAAAGACACTGACTCCGATTGACTGCGCAGTCCTGTCTCATGCCATCGGACTCTGTGATACAATAAAACACCTCAACCTGGGGAACTGCCACATTCAGTGTGAAGGAATCCAGCGGCTGGGACCCGGGCTGCACAAGTGTCAGGAGTTGAGGTAACTTGATTCATCTCTCACTCTGAACTGTGAAACTGTCTCATTGCGTTGTTTCAATGTAAAGGAATTTCGGCAAATTTGTAGTAAATCAGATTGTGAAGAATTGTGACAAATGCCCAGGGGATCGGTCAGTAATTCCCCAAGGACAGGAGGGTTCTGTGGTTCCTTGTGAAGGGATGTTGAAGACTTCATCAGATCAGTGAACAACAGCCATTGGTTTAATGGTAGTAAATCAGAGGAATGGCCATGTTTCTCGCTGCCTGTGACACGTCCATTGACAATGTTCCTTCTCACTGTTACTGACACCCAGACCGACACTGACTGCAGCAGGTGGGTCAGAGGTTCACACCCCCTTCCCGGTATGGGACAAGAGACCATCAGCAGACTGTCCCAGTGAGAAGGAAAGAAATACCATTGTGAGATTGTCCTCCCACTGCCATTCCCCGTGTGTGACTTTGCTCACTTCTAGTTACGCAAAGAAAGAGAGGGCGCATCTCCTTTCGGGCTCTGTTCAGACCCAACACACACGTACAAAAAATTATGCATCCTCTCGTCTTGTAGGATTATCATTTACCCTTGGAATCCTCCTGTACGACCTGTCATCCCAATCCTTCCATTCTTAGGGATCTCGTCCCAAATCCCATTCCTCCTATGGGCTCTCTATTACTCTTTCCTCATTCTCCTGTGGGATGTCTTTTCCCCATCCCCCTTCCTCCTATGGGATCTCTCTTCACCATCCCCCTTCCTTCATTTCGGCCTCTGTTCCCATTCCTCACTTCCTCTGGCATCTGTCTTTCTTATCTCCCTTCCTTCTGTGGCATCTCTCTTCCCCATCTCCCTTCCTCCTGTGGGATCTCTCTTCCCCATCCCCCTTCCTCCTGTGGGATCTCTCTTCCCCATCCCGCTTCTTCCTGTGGGATTTCTCTTCCCCATCCCGCTTCCTCCTGTGGGATCTCTTTTCCCCATCCCCCTTCCTCCTGTGGGATCTCTCTTCACTATCCCCCTTCCTTCATTTGGACCTCTGTTCCCATTCCTCACTTCCTCTGGCATCTGTCTTTCTTATCTCCCTTCCTCCTGTGGGATCTCTCTTCCCCATCTCCCTTCCTCCTGTGGGATCTCTCTTCCCCATCCCCCTTCCTCCTGTGGGATCTCTCTTCCCCATCCTGCTTCTTCCTGTGGGATCTCTCTTCCCCATCCCCCTTCCTCCTGTGGGATCTCCCTTCCCCATCCCCCTTCCTCCTGTGGGATCTCTTTTCCCCATGCCCTTACTCCTGTAGGGCCTCTGTTCAAATACCCGCAACATCCTTTCGGATCTCTCTTCGGCATGCCCCATACTCCTGTGGAATTTCTCTTCCCCATCCCCTTCCTCCTGTGAGAACTCTGTTCCCAATCCCCCATCCTCCTGTGGGATCTCTCTTCCACATCCCTCTTCTTCCTGGCCGATCTCTCAACACCTTCCCTCTTCATTCTGTTTAATCTCTCTCTCCTTCCCCCTTCCTCCCGTGGGATCTCCCTTCCCAATCCCTCATCCTGCTGTGGGATCTCTCTTCCACATCCCCATTCCTCCTGTGGGATCTCCCTTCCCCATCCCCTTCTTCCTGTGGGATCCCCTCCCCATCCCCTTTCCTCCAGTGGTATCCCTTCCCATCACCCTTCCACCTGTGTGAACTCTCCTCCCCATCCCCCTTCAGAAAATCAGAAAATCATAAAACACCAGCGCACAGAAAACAAGCCATTCGGCCCTTCTGCTCTGTGCCGAAACTCTATTCCGCTTGTCCCATTGACCTGTACCCAGTCCATAACCCTCCTGACCTCTCCCATCCATGCATCTATCCAATTTATTCTTAAAGCTTAAGAGTGAGTCCGCATTTTCTACATTAGATGGCAGCTCGTTCCACACTCTCACCACTCTCTCAGTGAATAATTTCCCCCTAAACATTTCCCCTTTCACCCTGAAGCCAAGTCCTCCTGTAATTTATCTCTCTTAATCTATGTGGAAAGAGCCTATTCACATTTACCCTGTCTATACCCCTCAGAGTTTTGTAAACCTCTTTGAAATCTCCCCGCATTCTTCTGCGCTCCAAGGAATAAAGTCCTAACCTGTTCAATCTTTCCCTGTAACTCAACTCCTGAAGACTCGGCAACATCCTAGTAAATCTTCTCTGCACTCTTTCAATCTTACTGATATCCTTCCTCTAGTTATGTGAACAGAACTGCACACAATATTCAAAACTTGGCCTCACCAATATTCTATACAATCTCACCATAACATCCCAACTCATATGCTCAATAATTTGATTTATGAATGCCAGGATGCCAAAAGCCTTCTTTACAATCCTGTCCACATGTGACACCACTTTCAGGAAATTATGTACCTAAACTCCAAGATCCCTTAGTTCCTCTACACTCTCAGTGCCCTACCATTTACTGTGTATGTCCTACCTTGATTTGTCCTTCCAAAATGCAACACCTCACACTTGTCTGCATTAAATTGGTGACTAGTGGTGTGCCTCAGGGATCTGTACTGGGTCCAATGTTGTTTGTCATATATATTAATGATCTGGATGATGGAATGGTAAATTGGATTAGTAAGTATGCAGATGATACTAAGATAGGTGGCGTTGTGGATAATGAAAGTTTTCAAAGCTTGTTGTTCAAAGATTTAGGCCAGTTAGAAGAGTGGGTTGAAAGATAGCAGATGGAGTTTAATGCTGATAAGTGTGAGGTGCTACACTTTGGTAGGAATAATCCAAATAGCACATACATTGTAAATGGTAGGGTATTGAGGAATGCAGTAGAACAGAGTGATCTAGGAATAATGGTGCATAGTTCCCTGAAGGTGGAATCTCATGTGGATAGGGTGGTGAAGAAAGTTTTTGGTATGCTGGTCTTTATAAATCAGAGCATTGAGTATAGGAGTTTGGATGTAATGTTGAAATTGTACAAGGCATTGGTGAGGCCAAATTTGGAGTATTATGTACAGTTCTGGTCACCAAATTATAGGAAAGATGTTAACAAAATAGAGAGAGTACAGAGGAGGTTTACTAGAATGTTACGTGGGTTTCAGCACCTAAGTTACAGAGAAAGGCTGAACAAGTTAGGTCTTTATTCTTTGGAGCATTGAAAGTTGAGGGGGGAGTTGATAGAAGTATTTAAAATTATGAGGGGGATAGATAGAGTTGACGTGGATAGTCTTTTTCAGTTGAGAGGGAGGTTAGAACAAGAGGGAATGATTTGAGAGTGAAGGGGCAAAAGTTTAGGGGTAACACGAGGGGGAACTTCTTTACTCAGAGAGTGGCAGCTGTGTGGAATGAGCTTCCAGTAGAAGTGGTAGAGACAGTTTTGATTTTGTCATTTAAAGTAAAATTGGATAGGTATATGGACAGGAAAGGAATGGAATGGAGGATTATGGGCTGACTGCAGGTAGGTGGGACTAGGTGAGTGTAAACGTTCAGAGACTAGAAGTGCCGAGATGGCCTGTTTCTGTGCTGTAATTGTTAAATGGTTATAAGTTATATGATATAAATTCCATCTGCCATTTTCTGGCCCATTTTTCCAATTGGTCCAGATCCCTCTGGAAGCTTTGAAAGCCTTCCTCGCTGTCCACAACGCCTCCATCTTAGTGTCATCAGCAAACCTGCTGATCCAATTTATCACATTATCATCTAGATCATTGATATAGACAACAAACAACAATGGTCCCAGCACAGATCCCTGAGACACACCACTAGTCACAGGCCTCCAGTCTGAGAAGCAATCATCCACTACAACTCTCTGTCTTCTCCCACACAGCCAACTTTGAATCCAATCTAAAACCTCTCCATGGATACCTAGTGTCTGAACCTTCTGAACTAGCCTCCCATGTGGGAACTTGTCAAATGTTTTACTAAGGTCCATGTAGACAACATCCACAGCCTTTCCTTCATATGCATCCTTGGTAACCTCCTCGAAAAACACTACAGGATTCATTAAACATGATCTACCATGTAAAAAGCCATGCTGACTATCTTTAATCAGCCCTTGGCTGTCCAAATCCTTATATATCCGATCTCTCAGAGCACCTTCCAATAATTTACCTACTACTGATGTCAGGCTCTCTGGCCTGTAATTACCTGGTGTACTTTTGGAGCCTTTTTCAAACAACGGAACAACATGAGCTACCCTCCAATCCTCCGGCACGGCACCCATGGCTGAGGACATTTTAAATATTTCTGCCAGGGCCCCTGCAATTTCTACACTAGTCTCTCTCAAGGTCCGAGGAAATATCAGAATCAGAATCAGAATCAGACTTTAATCGCCAAGTACCTATGCACATACAAGGAATTTACTTCCGGCAAATATCATGTCAGTTCCGGTGGATTTATCTACCTTTATTCATTGTAAGGCAGCAAGCAGCTCCTCCTCTTTAATCTCTATATGTTCCATGACACTACTGTTTGTTTGCCTTAATTCCATATCCGCTATGCCAGTTTCCTGAGTAAACACTGACGCAAAAACCTGTTTAAGATCTTCCCCTTCTCGTGAGGCTCCACACATAGACGACCACTCTGATCTTCTAGGGGACCAATTTTGTACTTTACTATCCTTTTACTCTTAATTTACTTGTAGAAACCCTTCTGGTTTACCTTCACATTAACTGCCAAAGCAACCTCATGTCTTCTTTTTGCCTTCCTGATTTCCTTCTTTCGTAATCCCTTACATTTTCTATACTCTTCAAGTACCTCATTTGTCCCTTGCTGCCTTTACCTTCTAAGCACCTACTTAACCAGATCGCCAATATCCCTTGAAAACCAAGGTTCCATATGCCTGTTAACTTTGCCTTTAATCCTGGCAGGAACATGCAAACTCTGCACTCTCAAAATTTCACCCTTGAAGGCGTTCCACTTACTGAACACATCCTTGCCAGAAAACAACTTATCCCAATCCACTCTTCCCAGATCCTTTCTCATGTCCACAAAATTGGCCCTTCTCCAATTCAGAACCTTAACTGGTGGACCAGTCCTATCCTTATCCATAATTATCTTGGAACTAATGACATTATGGTCACTGGACCCAAAATGTTCGCCTACACATACTTCTGTCACCTGACCTGTCTGGTTCCCTAATAGGGGATCAGGTACTGCATCCTCTCTCGTTGGTACCTCAATATATTGATTTAGAAAATTTTCCTGAACATATTTGACAAACTCTACGCCATCTAACCCTTTCTCAGAGTGGGTGTCCCCGTTAATATGTGGAAATTTAAAATCCCCTACGATTACAACTTTCTGTTTCTTACATTGGTCTGCTACCTCTCTACAGATTTGCTCCTCTGATTCTCTCTGACTATTGGACAGACTATAATACAACCCTATTAGTGTGGTCACTCCTTTCCCGTTCCTCAGCTCCACCCATATGGCCTCTGTAGATGAGCCCTACGGGCTGTCCCATCTACACACAGCTGTGATATTCTCCCTGACTGGTAATGCCACTCCTCCCCCTTTCATCCTTCACCCCTGTCACGTCTGAAACAACGGAACCCCGGAACATGAAGCTGGCGCTTTTAAGGAATATAAATTGGATAAATCTCCGGATCCTGACAGGATATTCCCTAGGACCACGAGGGAGGTTAGTGTAGAAATAGCAGGGGCTCTGTCAGAAATATTTCAAATGTCATTAGAAACGGGGTTGGTGCCGGAGTATTGGCATATTGCTCATGTGGTTCCATTGTATAAGAAGGGTTCTAAGAGTAAACCTAGCAATTATTGGCCTGTCAGTTTTACGTCAGTGGTGGGTAAATTAATGGAAGGTATTCTTAGAGATGGTATATATAATTATCTGGATAGACAGGGTCTGATTAGGAACAGTCATCATGGACTTGTGCGTGGAAGGTCATGTTTGACATACCTTATTGAATTTTTTGAAGAGGTTACGAGGGAAGTTGACGAGGGGAAAGCAGTGGATGTTGTCTATATGGACTTCATTAAGGCCCTTGACAAGGTTCCGCACAGAAGGTTAATTAGGAAGATTCGATCGTTAGGTATTAATACTGAAGTAGTAAAATGGATTCAACAGTGTCTGGATGGGAGATGCCAGAGAGTAGTGGTGGATAACTGTTTGTCAGGTTGGAGGCCGGTGACTAGTGGTGTGCCTCAGGGATCTGTAGTGGGTCCAATGCTATTTGTCATATACATTAATGATCTGGATGATCGGGTGGTAAATTGGATTAGTAAGTATGCAGATGATACTAAGGTAGGTGGTGTTGTGGATAATGAAGTAGGTTTTAAAAGTTTGCAGAGAGATTTAGAACATTTAGCGGAGTGGGCTGAAAGATGGCAGATGGAGTTTAATGCTGATAAGTGTGAGGTACTACATTTTAGTAGGAATAATCCAAATAGGACATACATGGTAAATTGTAGGGCATTGAAGAATGCAGTTGAATAGAGTGATCTAGGAATAATGGTGTGATCCCTGAAGGTGTGATCTCATGTGGATATGTTGGTGAAGAAAGCTTTTGGTATGTTGGCCTTTATAAATCAGAGCATTGAGTATAGGAGTTGGGATGTAATGTTAAAATTGTACAAGGCATTGGTACGGCCGAATTTGGAGTACTGTTCTGGTCACCGAATTATAGGAAAGATGTCAATAAAATAGAGAGAGTACAGAGAATATTTACTAGAATGTTACATGGGTTTCAGCACCTAAGTTAAAGAGAAAGATAGAACAAGTTAGGTCTTTATTCTTTGGAGCATAGAAGGTTGAGGGGGGAAGATAGAGGTATTTAAACTTATGAGGGAGATAGATAGAGTTGACGTGGATAGGCTTTTTCCACTGAGAATAGGGGAGATTCAAACAAGAGGACATGAGTTGAGAGTTAGGGGGCAAACGTTTAAGGGTAATATGACGGGTAATTTCTTTACTCAGAGAGTGGTAGTTGTGTGGAATGAGCTTCCAGTAGAAGTGGTAGAGGCAGGTTCGGTATTGTCATTTAAAGTAAAATTGGATAGGTATATGGACAGGAAAGGAATGGAGGGTTATGAACTGTGTACGGGTGAGTGGGACTACGTCAGTGTAAGCATTCAGCACGGACTAGAAGGGCCTAAATGGCCTGTTTCTGTGCTGTAATTGTTATATGGTTCTATAGTTATTAGTCCTGCCCCTCCTGCAACCAAGTCTTACTAATAGCAATAATGTCGATATCATCATGTGCCAATCCACAACCTAAACTCATCTGCCTTACCTACAATACAACTTGCATTGAAATAGATGAACCTGAGAACATTCTTCTCACGTACAAAACATTGATATCTGTTTATACAAGCAGTGCTCGCATGACCCTTATCCTCCTCCACATCACTATCTGCTCTAACACTCTGCCCCCTCCGCCTGCAATCTAGTTTAAAACCCCCGGAGCAGAACTTGCTAACCTACCAGCAAGGATGTTAGTCCCCTCCAGTTCAGGTGCAAGCTGTCCAATTCAAACTGGTCCCACCTCCCCTGGAAGAAAGCCCAATTGTCCAAAAACATGAACCCCTCCCTCACGCACCATCCCCTCAGTCACGTATTTAGCTGCATTATCTTCCTATTTCTAGCCTCACCTACACATAGCACGGGTAGCAATCCATCTGTGGGATCTCCCTTCCCCAACCCCCTTCCTCCTGTGGGATGTCTCTTTCCCAAGCCCATTCCTCCTGAGGTATCGCTCCGACTCGTCACCCATCCTCCTGTATGATCTCTCTTCACCATCCCACCTCTTCCTGTGGGATCTCTCTTCCCCGTCTCCCTTCCTCATGTGAGATCACTCTTCCCCATCTGCCTTCCTCCTGTCAGATGGCTCTTCCCCATCATTCTTCCACCTGTATGATCTCTCTTCACCATCCCTCCTCTTCCTGTTAGATCCCTCTTCCCCATCACCTTTCCTCCTGTGGGGTCTCTCTTCCCCATCACCCTTCCACCTGTGGGATCTCCCTTCCACATCCCCCTTCCTGCTTTTTTATCGCTCGTCCATCCGACCTCCTCCTGTGGGCACTCTCTTCACCGTCCCCCTTCTTGCTGTTGGGCTTCTGTTCCCATTCCCCTCTTCCTGTGGCATCTGTCTTTCTCATCTCCCATCCTCCAGTGGGATCTCTCATCCCCATCCCCCTTCCTCCAGTGGGATCCCTCTTCCCCATCCCCCTTCCACCTGTTGGATCTCTCTTCCCCATCACCCTTCCTCCTGTGGGATCTCTTTTCCCCATCCACCTTTCCTCCTGCGGGATCTCTCTTCCCCATCCCCCTTCCTCCAATGGTATTTATCTTCCCCACCCCCTTTCTTCTTGTGGGATCCCTCTACCCCATCCCACTTCCACCTGTTGGATCTCTCTTCCCCAACCCCCTTCCTTCTGTGCGGCCTCTGTTCCCATACACCCACTTCCTGTGGGGTCTCTCTTCCCCATCAGAAGGAAGGGGGATGGGGAAGAGAGATCCCACTCTAGGAATGGAGATGGGAAAGACAGATGCCACAGAAAAAGGGTAATGGGATCAGAGGCCCAACAGCAGGAAGGGGTACGTTGAAGAGAGAGCCCAGAGGAGGAGGTCGGATGGACGAGTGATCTAAAACCAGGAAGGGGGATGTGGAAGGGAGATCCCACAAGAAGAGTGTGATTCCCTATCCCCCTTTCTCCTGTGCAGCCTCTATTCCCATCCCCACACTTCCTGTGGGATCTCTCTTCTCCAACCCCTTCCTCCTGTGGGATCTCTCTTTCCCACCTCCCATCCTCCTGTGGGATCTCTCTTTCCCAACCTCCTTCCTCCCATGGGATCACTCGTCCATCCGACTTCCTTCTGTGGGATGTCTCTTCCTGATGCACCTTCCTCCTTTGGGATCTCTCTTCCCCATCCCTCTTCCTCCTGTGGGATATCTCTTCCCCATCGGCATTCTTCCTTTGGGATCACTCGTCCATCCGCCTTCCTTCTGTGGAGTCTCTCTTCCCCATCTCCTTACTCCTGTGGGGTTAATCTTCCCCACCCCCTTTCTTCCTGAGGGATCTCACTTCCCCATCCCCTTCCTCCTGTGGGATCTCTCTTCCCCATCCCCCTTCCTCCTGTAGGATCTCCATTCCTCATCCACCTTTCTTCTGTGGGGCTTCTGTTGCCATCCCCCACCCTTCCTGTGGGATCTCCCTTCCACATCTTCCTTCCTCTTCAGGGATCTATCACTTCCCCTTCCCCCTTCCACCTGTGGGACCTCTCTACCACATCCCCCTTCCTCCTGTGGGCTCTCTCTTCACCATCCTCCTTCCTGCAGTTGGGCCTCTGTTCCCATTCCCCTCTTCCTGTGGCATCTCACTTTCTCATCTCCCTTCCTCCTTTTGGATCTCTCTTCCTCATCCCCCTTCCTCCTGTGGGTCCTCTGTTCCATGTCCGCTCTTTCTGTGGGATCTCTCTTTCCCATCCCCATTCATCCTGAGGTAGCTCTCCTACTCATCCCCCTTCCACCTGTATGATCTCCCTTCCCTGTCCCTCCACTTCCTGTGGGGTCTCTCTTCCCCATGCTCCTTCCTCCAGTGGGATCACTCTTCCCCATCTGCCTTCTTCCTCTGGGATCTCTTTCGCCATCCAGTTTCGCCTATGGTGCCTGTTCCCATCCCCTCACTCTTCTTGTGGGCTCTCCCTTCCACATACCCCTTCCTGCTTTTAGATCGCTCATCCATCTGACCTCCTCTTGTGGGCTCAATCCCCCTTCCTGCTGTTGGGCCTCTGTTCCCATTCCCCTCTTCCTGTGGCATCTGTCTTTCTCATCTCCCTTCCTCCTGTGGGATCTCTCTTCCCCATCCCGTTCCACTCGTGGGATCTCTCTTTCCCAACCCACTTCCTCCCGTGGGTTCACTCGTCCATCCGACTTCCTTCTGTGGAATCTCTCTTCCCCATCCCCTTACTCCTGTGGGATTAATCTTCCCCACCCCCTTTCTTCCTGTGGGATCTCTCTTTACCATCCCACATACTCCTGTGGGATCTCTGTTCCCCATCCTCCTTCTTGTGGGATCTCCCTTCCACATCTTCCTTCCTCTGCAGGGATCAAACTCGTCCCCATTCCCCTTCCATCTGTGGGCTCTCTCTTCACCATCCCCCTTCCTGCTGTTGGGCCTCTGATCCTATTCCCCCCTTCCTGTGGCATCTGTCTTTCTCATCTCCCTTCCTCCTGTGGGATCTCTCTTCCCCATCCCACTTCTTCCAGTGGGATCACTCTTCCCCATCCGCCTTCCTCCTCTGGGATCTCTTTTCCCCATCCACCTTCTGCCTGTGGGGTCTGTTCCCATCCCCCATCCTCCTGCTGGATCTCTCTTCCCCATCCCCTTCCTCCTGTGAGATCTATATTCACCATCACCCTTTCTCGTGTGGGGCCTCTGTTCCCATCCCCCACTCTTCTTGTGGGATCCCTCTTCCACATCTTCCTTCCTCCTGAGGGATCTATCTCTTCCCCATCCCCTTCCTGCTGTGGGATCTATATTCACCATTACCCTTTCTCGTGTAGGGCCTCTGTTCCGATCCCCCACTCTTCTTGTGGGAACTCTCTTCCCCATCCCTTTAGCTCGGGTGGGTCTATTTCACTGTGTCCCATTGACATTTCTGCATTTCTGTGTGGAACATTTTGTTTAGCGATCTGGAAATGAGAAAGAATATGTGGAGTTTACAGAGTCACACCGACAGACTAAATTACCGACATTCGGTGAATAATCTGGAGCTGGTCAGTGAGGGACATTGACAGTGATGGGAACTCCGATCAGTGATTTACTGAAGGGTGTAATGTTTCCTGAAATATCCGAGTGAGAGAAATTCCCTCAGACCCACGGTTTGAATCACTTTGTTCATCAATTTGTCTGTTTGTGTTTAGACTTGGGGGGAATGACCTGGGAGATTCAGGAGTGAAACCGGTGTCTGCGGCTCTGAGGAACACGGAGTGTAAAATACAGAAACTGCGGTAAGTACCAGACAGTGGGAGATTGTGTTTACAGTCACTGGGTGTCTGACACTGAACATTAATGTCATCAGTCGAAACAAAGAAACATAGAAAACATACAGGACAATACAGGCCCTTCGGCCCACAAAGCTGTGCTGAACATGTTTCTACATTAGAATTACCTTGGTTTTACCCATAACCCACTATATTTCTAAGCTCCATGTAGCCATCCTGGAGTTTAAAGATCCTATCGTTTTCGCCTCCACCACCGCCGCCAACAGCCCATTCCACGCACTCACCAATCTCTGTGTAAAAAAACTTATCCCTGACCTCTCCTCTGTACCTACTTCCAAGGACCTTAAAACTATGCCCTCTCGTGCTAGCCATTTCAGCCCTGGGGAAAAGCCTCTGACTATCTACACGATCAATGCCTCTCATTATCTTGTACACCTCTATCAAATCACCTGTCATCCTCTGTCTCTCCAAGAGAAAAGGCGGAGTTCACTCAACCTATTCTCATAAGGCTTACTCCCCAATCCAGGCAACATCCCTGTAAATCTCCTCTGCACCCTTTCTATGGTTTACATGTCCTTCCTATAGTGAGGTGACCAGAATTGAGCACAGTACTCCAAGTGGGGTCTGTCCAGGGTCCTATATAGCTGCAACATATAACCATATAACAATTACAGCACGGAAACAGGCCATCTCGGCCCTTGTAGTCCGTGCCGAACGCTTACTCTCACCTAATCCCACCGACCTGCACTCAGCCCATAACCGTCCATTCCTTTCCTGTCCATATTCCTATGCAATTTTACTTTAAATGACAATACCGAACCTGCCTCTACCACTTTTACTGGAAGCTCATTCCACACAGCCACCACTCTCTGAGTAAAGAAATTCCCCCTCGTGTTACCCTTAAACTTTTGCCCCCTAACTCTCAAATCATGTCCTCTTGTTTGAATCTCCCCTACTCTCAATGGAAAAAGCCTATCCACGTTAACTCGATCTATCCCCCTCATAACCTCTCAACTCTTAAACATTACCTCTCGACTCTTAAACTCAATCCCACGACTGATGGAGGCCAATACACCGTACGCCTTTTTAACTACAGAGTCAACCTGCATAGCAGCTTTGAGTGTCCTATGTACTCGGATCCCAAGATCCCTCTGATCCTCCACACTGCCAAGTCTCTTACCATTAATACTATATTCTCCCAGCATATTTGACCTACCAAAATGAACCACTTCACACTTATCTGGGTTGCACTCCATTTGCAACTTCTCAGCCCAGTTTTGCATCCTTTTGATGTCCCGCTATGACCTCTGACAGCCCTCCACACTATCCACAACACCCCCAACCTTTGTGTCATCAGCAAATTTACTAGCACTACCCTCCACTTCCTCATCCAGGTCATTTATAAAATTCACAAAGACTAGGGGTCCCAGAACAGATCCCTGATGTCACCAACCTCCATGCAGAATATGAACCATCTACAACCACACTTTGTCTTCTGTGGGCAAGCCAGTTCTGGATCCACAAAGCAATGTCCCCTTGGATCCCATGCCTCCTTACTTTCTCAATAAGCCTTGCATGGGGTACCTTATCAAATGCCTTCCTGAAATCCATATAAACTACATCTACTGCTCTACCTTCCGGTCCCGGTGATTTATCCAACTTGATGCTTTCCAAAAGCTCCACCACATCCTCTTTCTTAATATCTATATTCTCAAGCTTTTCAGTCCACTGCAAGTCATCCCTACAATTGCCAAGATCCTTTTCCATCATGAATACCGAAGCAAATGGTTTATTAAATTCTTCTGCTATTTCCTCCGGTTCCATACACACTTTTCCATTGTCACACCAGTTTGATCCTATCCTCTCACATATAATCCTCTTGCTCTTCACATACTTGCAGAATGCTTTGGGGTTTTCCTTAATCCTGTCCAGCAAGGCCTTCTCATGGCCCCTTCTAGCTCTCCTGATTTAATTCTTAAGCTCCTTCCTGCTAGCCTTATAATCTTCCAGATTCATATCATTACCTCGTTTTTTGAACCTTTCATAAGCTCTTCTTTTCTTCTTGACTAGATTTACAACGGCCTTTGTGCACCACGGATCTTGTACCCTACCATCCTTTCCATGTCTCATTGGAACGTACCTACTCAGAACCCCACGGAAATATCCCCTGAACATTTTCTACATTTCTTCAGTATGTTTCCCTCAGAACATCTGTTTCCAATTTATGCTTACAAGTTCCAGCCTGATAGCCTCATAGTTCCCCTTACTCTAATTAAAGGTTTCCCTAACTTGCCTGATCCTATCCCTCTCCAATGCTATGGTAAAAGAGATAGAATTGTGATCACTGTCTCCAAAATGCTCTCCCACTGAGAGACCTGACACCTGACCAGGTTCATTTCCCAATACCAGATCAAGTACAGCCTCTCCTCTTGTAGGCTTATCTACATATTGTTTCAAGAAACCTTCCTGAACACACCTAACAAACTCCACCCCATCTAAACCCCTCACTCTAGAGAGCTGCCAATCAATACTTGGGAAGTTAAAATCTCACACCTCAACAACCCTGTTATTGTTACTCCTTTCCAGAATCTGTCTCCCTATCTGCTCCTCGATGTCCCTGTTACTGTTGGGTGGTCTATACAAAACACCCAGTAGAGTTATTGACCCCTTCCTGTTCCTAACTTCCACCCACAGAGACGCCGTAGACAACCCCTCCATGACGTCCTCCTTTTCTGTAGCCGTGACACTATCTCTGATCAACAGTGCCACGTCCCCACCTCTTTTGCCTCCCTCCCTGTCCTTTCTGAAACAATTAAATCCTGGCACTCGAAGTAACCATTCCTGCCCCTGCACCATCCTAGTCTCTGTAATGGCCACCACATCATAGCTCCGAGAGCTGATCCACGCTCTAAGCTCATCCGTTTTATTCATCATACTCCTTGCATTAAAATAGACACATCTCAAACCATCGGACTGAATGCCTCCCTTCTCTATCACCTGCGTATCCTCCCTTTCACACTGTCTCCAAATTCTCTCTATTTGTGAGCCAACCTTCCTCTCCTCCATCACATCAATTTGGTTCCCTCCCCCCAGCAATTCTAGTTTAAACTCTCCCCAGTAGCCTTAGCAAACCTTGCTGCCAGGATATTGGTCCCCCTGGGATTCAACTGCAACCCGTCCTTTTTGTAGAGGTCACACCTGCTCCAAAATAGGTCCCTATGATCCAGAAATCTGAATCCGTGCCTCCTGCTCCAATCCCTCAGTCACACGTTTATCCTCCACCTCATCCTAATCTTATTCTCACTGTCGCGTGGCACAGGCAGTAATTCCGAGATCACTACCTTTGAGGTCCTGCTTCTCAAATTACTTCCTAACACCCTGCACTCTGTTTTCAGGACCTCTTCCCTTTTCTTACCTCTGTCACTGGTACCAATATGTACCACAACCTCTGGCTATTCTCCCTCACACTGCAGGATATCTTGGACATGATCAGAAAATCCCGGACCCTGGCACCTATGAGGCAAACTACCATCCGAGTTTCTTTCCTGCGTCCACAGAATCGTCTGTCTGAACCCCTAACTATAGTCCCCTATCACTACTGCCATCCTCTTCCTTTCCCTGCCCTCCTGAGCCACAGGGCCAGAATCTGTGCCAGACGCGTGACTGTTGTTGCTCCCCCTCCAGCAGTACTCAAACAGGAGTACTTATTGTCAAGGGGTACAGCCACAGGGGTACCCTCTAGTATCTGCTTCTTGCCCTTCCCTCTCCTCACTGTGACCCACTTCTTCAGTCTCCCGTGGCCCCGGTGTGACCACCTGCCTGTAACTCCTCTCTATCACCTCCTCGCTCTCCCTGACCAGACGAAGGTCATCGAGCTGCATCTCCAGTTCCCTAACTCTGTCCCTAAGGAGCTGCAGCTCGACACACCGGGTGCAGATGTTGCCGTCCAGGAGGCTGGGAGTCTCCAGGATCTCCCACATCTGACACCGAGCACAGAAAACCAGCCTCACACACATACTCTCTATCTGTATTATAAACAGATAACCTACCTCGCCTCGACCCTTTATCGCCGAAGCCCCGTTGAGCCAAAGCCTTCCTACTCTGTCTCCCACTCCTCTGACGCTCGCTCTGTAAATCTGTCTTCATTTTAAACTCTTCTCGCTGTTCTCACTGGCCGACTTGTGCAGTCATGCTGAAGAAAAAAAATCAGTAATTGTGTTATTGATAAACACTGGGGATTTGTACCGTCTCCTGTCTCTCTGTGTCCTTCACCCTCACTCTCTCTCATCTCCAGGCTGGACAATGTCGGTCTCACAGATTCTGGTGCTGAGGATCTCGTCTCCGCTCTCAGTACAAACTCATCACTGACAGAGCTGAACCTGAGTGGTAATAAACTGGGAGATTCAGGAGTGAAACTGGTGTCTGTGGCTCTGAGGAACACGGAGTGTAAAATGCAGAAACTGTGGTAAGTACCAGACTGTGGGAGATTGTGTTTACAGTCACTGGGTGTCTGACACTGAACATTAATGTGATCAGTAATTGTGTTACTGATAAACACTGGGGATTTGTACCTTCTCCTGTCTCTCTGTGTCCTTCACACTCACTCTCTCTCACCTCCAGGCTGTGGGGTGTCGGTCTCACAGATTCTGGTGTAGAGGATCTCGTCTCCGCACTCAGCACAAAACCATCAGTGACCCATCTGAACATGGGTGAGAATAAACTGAGAGATTCAGGAATGAAATGGGTGTCTGCGACTCTGAGGAATGCGGAGTGTAAAATACAGAAACTGGAGTAAATACCAGACTGTACGAGATTGTGTTTTCAGTCACTGGGTGTCTGACACTGAATATTACTGTGATCAGTAGAAACAAAGAAATATAGAAAATATAGAGCCTTCAGGCTCGTAAGGCACGGCCTGCCTTTGGCAAAGACATGCTGTCTATTCCTAGTCATATTTTGCCTCTCCAGATGTTCATAAATCCTGCCTCTCAGGATCTTCTCCATCAACTTACCAACCACTGAAGTAAGACTCTCTAGGCTGTAATATCCTAGGCTATCCCTACTCCCTTTCTTGAAAAAGGGAACAACATCCACAACCCTCCAATCCTCCGCAACCTCTCCCATCCTCAGTGATGACACAAAGATCATTTCCCGAGGCTCAGCAATCTCCACCCTCGCTTCCCACAGTAGCCTGGTACATCCCCCCATCTCCCGGTGACTTATCCAACCTGATGCTTTCCAAAAGCTCCAACTCAACCTCTTTCTTAATATCTACATTCTCAATCTTTTCAGTCCACCGCAAGTCATCCCTACAATCGCCATGATCCTTTTCCGTCATGAATACAGAAGCAAATCATTCATTAAATAACTCCGCTATTTATTTCCTCCGGTTCCATACGCTCTTTTTCATTGCCACACTTGTTTGGTCCTATCCTCTCACATCTTATCCTCTTGGTCTTCACATACTTGCAGAATGCTTTGGGGTTTTCCTTAATCCTGTCCACCAAGGCCTTCTCATGGCCCCTTCTAGCTCTCCTGATTTCATTTTTAAGCTCCTTCCTGCTAGCCTTATAATCTTCCAGATTCATATCATTACCTCATTTTTTGAACCTTTCATAAGCTCTTCTTTCCTTCTTGACTAGATTTACAACGGCCTTTGTGCACCATGGATCTTGTACCCTACCATCCTTTCCATGTCTCATTGGAACGTACCTACTCAGAACCCCACGCAAATATCCCCTCAACATTTTCTACATTTCTTCGGTACATTTCCCCGAGAACATCTGTTTCCAATTTATGCTTACAAGTTCCAGCCTGATAGCCTCATAGTTCCCCTTCCTCATATTAAAGGTTTCCCTAACTTGCCTGTTCCTATCCCTCTCTAATGCTATGGTAAAAGAGATAGAATTGTGATCACTATCTCCAAAATGCTCTCCCACTGAGAGACATGACATCTGACCAGGTTTATTTCCCAATACCAGATCAAGTACAGCCTCCCCTCCTGTAGGCCTATCTACATATTGCGTCAAGAAACGTTCCTGAACAAACCTAAGAAACTCCACCCCATCTAAACCCCTCACTCTAGGGAGATGCCAATCAATATTTGGGAGATTTAAATCTCACAACTCAACAACCCTGTTATTGTTACACTTTTCCAGAATCTGTCTTCCTATCTGCTCCTCGATGTCCCTGTTACTGTTGGGCGGTCTTTAGAAAAACACCCAGTAGATTTATTGACCCCCTTCCTGTTCCTAACTTCCACCCACAGAGACTCCATGGACAACCACTCCATGACTTCTTCCTTTTCTGCAGCCGTGACATTATCTCTGATTAACATCGCCACGCCCCCACCTCTTTTGCCTCCCTCCCTGTCCTTTCTGAAACATCTAAAGCCTGGCACGTGAAGTAGCCATTCCTGCCCCTGAGCCATCCAAGTCTCTCTAATGACCACAACATCATAGCTGCAAGAGCTGATCCACACTCGAAGCTCATCCGTTTTATTCATCATACTCCTTCCATTAAAAGACACATCTCAAATGATTGGACTGAATGTGTCCCTTCTCTATCTCCTGCCTATCCTCCCTTTCACATTCTCTCCAAATTTTCTCTATTTGTGGGCCAACCTCCCTCTCCTCCGTCACATCAGTTCTTTTCCCACCCCCAGCAATTCTATTTAAACTCTCCCCAGTAGCCTTAGCAAACCTCCCTGCCAGGATATTGTTCCCCCTGGGATTCAAGGGCAACCGGTCCTTTCTGTGCAGGTCACACCTGCTCCAAAAGAGGTCCCAATGATCCAGAAATCTGAATCCCTGCCTCCTGCTCCAATCCTTCAGCCACACGTTTATCCTTAACCTCATCCTATTCATATTCTCACTGTCTTGTTGCAAAGGCAGCAATCCCGAGATTACTACCTGTGCGTTCCTGTTTCTCAACTTACATCCTAACGCCCTGTAGTCTGTTTTCAGGACCTCTTCCCTTTTCCTACCGATGTCATTGGTACCAATATGTACCACGACCTCTGGCTGTTCTCCCTCCCACTGCAGGCTATCTTGGACGCGATCTGAAAATCCCAGACCCTGGCACCTGGGAGGCAAACTACCGTCATTCATGTGTTTCATTCCTGCGTCCAAAGAATCGTCTGTCTGACCCCCTAACTATAGTCCCCTATCTCTGCTGCCTTCCTCTTCCTTTCCCTGCCCTTCTGAGCCACAGGGCCAGACTCTGTGCCAGAGGCACGGCCACTGTTGCTTCCCACCACACCCCCCTCCTTAGGCTGTCCCTCCCTCCAGCAGCAATTGACCAGGAGTACTTATTGTCAAGGGGGACAGCCACTGGGGTATTCTCTAGTACCTGCTTCTTGCTCTTCCCTCTCCTGACTGTCACCCACTTCTTCAGTCTCCTGTGTCCCCGGTGTGACCACCTGCCTGTAACTCCTCTCTATCACCTCCTCACTCTCCCTGACCAGACGAAGGTCATCGAGCTGCATCTCCAGTTCCCTGGCACAGTCCCTCAGGAGCTGCAGCTCGACACACCGGGTGCAGATGTTGCCGTCCAGGAGGCTGGGAGTCTCCAGGATCTCCCACATCTGACACCGAGCACAGAAAACCAGCCTCACACACATACTCTCTGTCTGTATTGTCAACAGATAACCTACCTCGCCTCGACCCTTTATCGCCGAAGCCCCGTTGAGCCAAAGCCTTCCTACTCTGTCTCCCACTCCTCTGACGCTCGCTCTGTAAATCTGTCTTCATTTTAAACTCTTCTCGCTGTTCTCACTGGCCGACTTGCGCAGTCGTGCTGAAGAAAAACATCAGTAATTGTGTTACTGATAAACACTGGGGATTTGTACCATCTCCTGTCTCTCTGTGTACTTCACCCTCACTCTCTCTCATCTCCAGGCTGAGCGATGTCGGTCTCACAGATTCTGGTGTCGAGGATCTCGTCTCCGCTCTCAGTACAAACCCATCACTGACGGAGCTGAACCTGAGTGGTAATAAACTGGGAGATTCAGGAGTGAAACTGTTGTCTGCGGCTCTGAGGAACCCGGAGTGTAAAATACAGAAACTGCGGTAAGTACCAGACTGTGGGAGATTGTGTTTACGGTCACTGGGTATCTGACACTGAACATTAATGTGATCAGTAATTGTGTTACTGATAAACACTGGGGATTTGTACCGTCTCCTGTCTCTCCGTGTCCTTCCCCCTCACTCTCTCTCATCTCCAGGCTGAGAAAGGTCGGTCTCACAGATTCTGGTGCCGAGGATCTCGTCTCCGCTCTCAGTACAAACCCATCACTGACGGAGCTGAACCTGAGTCATAATGAACTTGGAGATTCAGGAGTGAAACTGGTGTCTGCGGCTCTGAGGAACCCGGAGTGTAAAATACAGAAACTGCGGTAAGTACCAGACTGTGGGAGATTGTGTTTACAGTCACTGGGTATCTGACACTGAACATTAATGTGATCAGTAATTGTGTTACTGATAAACACTGGGGATATGTACCGTCTCCTGTCTCTCTGTGTCCTTCACCCTCACTCTCTCTCATCTCCAGGCTGGTCAATGTCGGTCTCACAGATTCTGGTGCCGAGGATCTCGTCTCCACTCTCAGTACACACCCATCACTGACGGGGCTGGACCTGGGATCAAACTCACTGACAGACCGATCTGTCCCCGCTCTCCGCCGCCTCATACTGACCCTCCCGAGTCTGGAGTGGATCGGGTGAGTGTTTGTGTTAATGTTCAATGTGATAAAATATCAGCGGATCCGCGGGTTTTCTGGTGATATTTGTCTGTGAGTGTTGTTGAAACATTAACCCCGGTCCCCTGTTACTGACACTGTTGTGTAATCTGTTTATTTCATCTTTATTCTCTCATCTGTTTCAGGCTGATGGGGAATCGGTTCAGTGAGACCGGGAGGAAGGAACTGGAGCCTCTGCAGGAAGTCAGACCCAGACTGAAAGTGATCTGTGAACATCTGAATGTGTGAACATCCCCGCCCGCGAGAATGAGACATCTTGGCCGATTCCCCGCCCTCCCCTTTAACTTCCGCCCTTACCTTTAATGGCCGCGCGTCGGGGACGATTCCCAACGGTTTTAACGGAACCAGCCTCGCGCTGTGTGTCGCTCGGAACGGTCCCGGAGTGACGTGTTTCCGCCTGCTGTCCGGCGGGGCAACTTCCTCCGGAAATGCGGGTTCGAGACTCCCCACGTGACACCCCGGAGAATTACCCAGACAGGAAGAGCCCGGGGGTCCGGGGCTCAGTCTGGGACACCGGTGTCCCGGGGTGGGGGGGATAATCCCGGGAGAGAAGATGCTCCCTTTGCTGAGGATGTTAAATTGACAAATCCCTCGGCAGTGACCCTGGATCTGCAGCGATCCCGGACACGGCCCTGAAGTGTGATTTTATAATCATCGGTTCCCCGATGCAGAGTGACGGTGAGAAACGGGACTGATTATTCAACCGGTCACTCGTTGTCGTCGGTCAGATAATTGTGTGTGACTGTGAGTGAGTCGGGAGCAGCTTATTTATTCCCGCATGTCAGTAGCTCACACATTGTTTAATTTACATTTGTCATGATGAAATCAATAAACCGCTGTAACTTCCTGTCCTGGTGCCGGACTCGAGCTTTATTTGAGGTTTCTGCTGCCCCCCGCACCCTGTGCACTGCAACAGTGGGTCGGAGCTCCTCACACTGACACAGTAGCGTCTCAGCTCCAGGCTGAGGGAGGTCGGACTGGCGGAGTCAGGGTGCCCAGGATCTCATCTCCACCGAACTCCCATTCTGGCTATCTGCCCCCCAATTGTAAATAGTGAATAGGGAGGGAACGACAGAAGGATTTAGAATGGTCACTAGGGAGGGAGTGAAAGGTTGACTGAAATGGTCTCCAGGGAGAAAGTGATGGGCTGAGTGACAATGGGCGCCAGGGAGGGGGCGATGGGTGGAATTAAGATGGCCGTGGTCACCTTGTTTCTCATAGCCGGCAGGGAGGGAGTGATACACTGACAAGAGAGTGGGAGTGACAGGCGGAGTTAAAATGGCCGACAGGGTGGGGATTGTGCACTGACTGAAAATTATCACGGGGGGCGGGGAGTTACCTGCTGATGAAAAATAGGATTCTGGATTAAAGGGGCAGAGTTTTGCGCAGAGATAGCATTGTCACCAGGGAGGGAGTGATGCGCGCATTGAAAATGATCACCAGGGAGAGGGTGACACAGTGACAAATTCGAGGGAGTGGCGGTCGAACTGAAATTGTCCCTGATTCCTTTGTTACAATGGCCGGCAAGGAGACAGTGATGGACAGACTTCAAATGGCCCACAGGGAGGGAGAGATGCACTGGGAAAAATGGCCGAAATGGAGACAGTGGCACATTGAGAAGAGAGAGGGGGTAATGGGTCGATGTAAAATGATCTAATGGAAGAGAGTGACGCTCTGACTGTGGTGAACTACATATACCTGTCTGGACTGCTCCTGTGGCTCCTCCCACAGACCCCTGTATAAAGGCGACTGAGGCCTGTTGCCCAGCCTCATTCCCCAGGATGTAGTGTTGTTCATTCTTCCAGTCAATAAAAGCCGATACCTCGCTTCTTACGTCTCAGAGTGAGTTATTGATGGTGCATCACTGAAATGGCCGTTGCTTCGCTTTAACTGTCTGACGGGCAGTTTCGTGTTCATGATACCTTGTTTTAAAGTGAGTGCCGGGAAGGGAGGGGTTGAGACTCCGGTTGAAAATGGCCGTCACCATCGTTAATTCTGTTGATAAAAAGGGAGAGATGTGGTGACTGAAGGAGACCCCGCTCAGCCGGGTTGAAACGGGACCAAGGAGGGAGAGACGCCTTGGTTAAAGTGAGCGGCAGAGAAGGAGTGAAGGACACGTTGACTTCAAATGGCCGACGCTTCACTGGAAATGGCCGCTGGGGAGGGAGTGACGGCTTTGGTAGAAGTGAGCACAAGAGAGGGAGGGACGCGCTGATTTAAAACGGGCGAATCCTTGGTTAATGTGGCCGCCAGGGATGGAGTGAGACACTGACTTACAATGGCCACTGTCACACACAGAATCTATGGCGAAGGAACATGCGGTGCCCATGGATACAATCCCGGGATCGAGTGCGTTATTGATTGTAATAACAGTATTTTAATTTGAGTTTTATATCGCCTTCTGCATTGTATATATGATTTCTTCATTGAATAAACTAATGTATTTATCTCATACGTGTGGGTTTTGGGGAGGAGTGGTGAGGGGTTTGGGAGGAAGAGGAGTGATGGGACGAGGAGTGGACTGATGAGACGGTGAACGTGGCGAAGTCACTGACTGAATAGAAGACGGAAAGCGGAGGAGAGGAAGTTCCTGTCACAAATTGGTGGCCGACATGGATAAAATAAAGACCGGGTGAGGAGGAGTGAAACGACAGGAGCGGGAGTGATGGGACGGGGAGGAGGGGCAGTTATGGGACGGGAGGGAGGGGAACTAATGGTACGGGGAGGGAGTGGAAGTAATGGGGCTGGGAGTGAGGCAATATAGAACGTGGAGGGAGGGGGATTGATGGGACGAGGAGCGACGGGTTCTGATTGGACAGGGAGGGAGGGGAACTGATGGCACGGGGAGGGAGGGGAAGTGATCGGACTGGAAGAGAGGGGTCTGATAGGACAGGGCGGGGATGAACAGGATGGGGAGTGTGGAGCGACTTACTCAATAGTGGAGGGTGGGTGGTGACGTTCCTTCGCAAATAAGACGGACGGCAAGTAAAGGGCGGTGTCGGCGGAGGGTAAAGTGGGAGCGAGGAGTCGAGACGTGGTCACGGCTGAAGGGTCGGAGAGTTGAGTGTCTCAACGGAGGGAGAGGAGAGCTACTCACTCAACGACGGAGGGAAGGGATTGGGTGGGGGAGCAAAATTTTCAATCAGAGAACGTTCACCACCTAGGATGTGGTGGATAGCGGGAGAAAGGACAAGGGGTCAGAGAGGGGAGGGTGTCAAGAGTGACTGTGTGAATAGGGGAGTGACTCACTGGGTAACAGAGAGAGAGAGGGCGATGAGGAGAGGTGAAGATTGGCATCGCAAAATGGCAACCAACCAGCATACGATGCAGAGCATCGAGATGGTGGGGAAAGGAAAGCGAGGGGAGGGAGGGAAGGGGTTTGTGTGTGATAGAATGGGAAGGAGGGTGACAGGATGGTGAGTGTGAGGGAGTGACACACTTCGTTGTGGGGGAAGTGGGAGGGAGGGTCTCACACTGTCACAAAATGGCTGTCGGCTGAAGGTTAAATAGAGAGTTAGGAGAGCGAGGAGGGAGGGAAAGAAGAGGAGGGATGAGGAGTTGTGATTGAAGAAACAGCGAGGGAAGTGAGTAGAAGGTGAAGAAAAGGGGGTGTCCCATTCTACGATGCTGGGATAGCGGTTGTCATTGGTAACGATCACAAAATGGTCGCCGGCCAGGGTGAGATGGGCGGTGATCGAGGGGATAGAGAGCGGAGTGTTTCAGGAGTGACGGGATGCCGAGGGTGGGAGAGAGCGACTCGTAACAAAGGAACTGGAACAGGGGGGTTCCCACCGTTACCCTCCTTCCCCCTCCGTCTCCCAAATCCTGTCTTGATTTTTTTTCGGGCCGAGTCTCAGGTCGCTCGGCCCGGATCCCTCAGGCTGCCCCGTGGAGTAGGGGGACGTGTCGTCACTGGGGCCCGTCAAAGGCAGGAGTGGGCGCCGGATTGCCGGAGAAGACGGAGGCGAGGTCTGGCGGTTCGGGCTGGTTGGCGTGGATCACCACCATTTTCTGCAGGGTGGGGGAGAGGGAGGGGTCCGATTGAGGAGGGGAGGTGGAGAAAGAGGTGAGGAGAGGAGTTGATACCCACTGCCCACTTCCTCAGTCTCCTCTCTCCCTCAGTCCCCTCGTCTCTCCATCTTTCCCCCCACCTCTCTCTCACCACCCGATCCTCCTCTCTCCACTCCTCTCCCCACCCTATGCTCTCCACCACTCTCCCCACCCTATCCTCCTCTCTCCATCCCTCTCCCCACCCTATCCTCCTCTCTCCACCCCTCTCCCCACCCTATCCTCTCTCCACCACAATCCCCACCCATTCCTCCACTCTCCACCTCTCTCTCCCCAGCCTATCCTCCTCTCTCCACCATCCTCCTCTCTCCACCTCTCTCCAACCTATCCTCCTCTCTCCACCCCATCCTCCTCTCTCTCCACCCCTCTCCCCACCCTATCCTCCACTCTCCACCCCTCTCCCCAACCTATCCTCCTCTCTCCACCCCATCCTCCTCTCTCCACCCCTCTCCCCACCCTATCCTCCTCTCTCCACCTCTCTCCAACCTATCCTCCTCTCTCCACCCCTCTCCCCACCCTATCCTCCTCTCTCCACCTCTCTCCAACCTATCCTCCTCTCTCCACCCCATCCTCCTCTCTCCACCCCTCTCCCCACCCTATCCTCCACTCTCCACCCCTCTCCCCAACCTATCCTCCTCTCTCCACCCCTCTGCACCTTATCATCCTCTCTCCACACTCCTCTCCCAACCCTATCCTCCTCTCTCCACCCCTCTTCAACCTATCCTCCACTCTCCACCCCTCTCCCTACCCTATCCTCCTCTCTCTACCCCTCTCCCCACTCTTTTATTCCTTTTCTGCCCCATCTCTATTTCTCCCGCTCTCCTGCACCCTCCCCATACTCTTTTCATCTCCCCCATCTCTTGTACCCATGCCCCATCCCTCGCCGCCCACACACACAGTCCCCCGTGCACAGGAAGATCCCACTCACCACCGGAGGCTGTGCGGCGCAGCACTCGAGGTCCCTGCAGTTGGCGATGGCCGTGAGGACGGACATCACCAGCGAGACCAGGCAGTTGACCAGCAAGATCACCGTGATCCCGCTGACAAACCTCTGCGAGATTCGGTGTTTGGCGGAGGGACAGAGCGGAGGGAGCATGGGAGGGGGGAGCGAGCCAGTCGGAAAGAGAGGAGTGGAGAGGGGGAGAGAGAAAAATGGGGTGAGAGTGAGAGGTGCGAATCAGAGAGGAGAGAGAGAGAGCGGAAGAGGCATAGGTGGAGTGTGGAATAGCCGGAGATGGGAGACGCAGACCGGGTGGAAGAGAAGGGGGCAATAGGTGAGGAAGCGAGGGGGTGGGTGGGAGAGAGATGGGGGTAGAGAAGGGGGAGAAAGCAGACAGGTGGCAGAGGACGGTTGGTAGAGGGAGAGACATGAGAGTCAGGTGGGGAAAGAGAGGTGAAGCTGCTGGAAGAGAGAGTTGTGGGAGACAGAGGATAGAGTGTGTGGTGAGAGAGTGCGAGAGAAACGTAAAGAGGCAGGATATGAGAGAGGTCGGACAGGGAGGGGAGAGAGGGGGAAAACGGTGGTAGAGGGGTGAGAGACGGAGAAGGCTGAGAGACGGAGAGGGTGAGTCGGAGAGGCATGACAGGAGTGAAAGAGGGAGAGGGGAGAGAGGGGTGAGAGACAGAGAGGGGGAAAGGGAGGTGAAAGACAAAAGTAAGCAGAAGGGAGATCGAGTGTGGGAGAGAAGGGGAGAGTGTGAGAGAGAAGGAAGAGTTCCGAGCGAGGGGAAGAGAGGGGTGAGAGACAGAGAAGGGGAGAGAAGGGTGAGAGACGGAGTGGGGGACAGAGAGTGTGAATGAGAGAAGGGAGGGAGGTCCGCGGGAGAGAAAGGGAGGGTTGAGAGATGAAGAGATAGTGAGAGGGGGAGATGGAGAGATGGCTGGTAAGTTCCCAGGGTCGGGGAACCTAGAACCAGAGGGCACAGGTTTTAGAGATCTAATAGGAGTCCAAGGGGAAACTTTTTTCCCCCAGGTGGTTGTCCGGTCGAGACAGGTACATTAACGACACTCGGACAGGGACACGGATAGGAAAGGTTTAGAGTGATACGGGTGGTCCGTCTGTGGAAGGAGCTGCCAGAGGAAGTGGTCGAGGCAGGTACATTAACGACACTCGGACAGGGACACGGATAGGAAAGGTTAGAGGGATACGGGTGGTCCGTCTGTGGAAGGAGCTGCCGGAGGAGGTGGTCGAGGCAGGAACATTAACGACACTCGGACAGGGACACGGATAGGAAAGGTTTAGAGAGATACGGGTGGTCCGTCTGTGGAAGGAGCTGCCGGAGGAAGTGGTCGGGGCAGGTACATTAACGACACTCGGACAGGGACACGGATAGGAAAGGTTTAGAGGGATACGGGTGGTCCGTCTGTGCAAGGAGCTGCCGGAGGAAGTGGTCGAGGCAGGTACATTAACGACACTCGGACAGGGACACGGATAGGGAAGGTTTAGAGGGATACGGGTGGTCCGTCTGTGCAAGGAGCTGCCGGAGGAAGTGGTCGAGGCAGGTACATTAACGACACTCGGACAGGGACACGGATAGGGAAGGTTTAGAGGGATACGGGTGGTCCGTCTGTGGAAGGAGCTGCCGGAGGAAGTGGTCGAGGCAGGTACATTAACGACACTCGGACAGGGACACGGATAGGAAAGGTTTAGAGGGATACGGGTGGTCCGTCTGTGGAAGGATCTGGCGGAGGAAGTGGTCGAGGCAGGTACATTAACGACACTCGGACAGGGACACGGATAGGGAAGGTTTAGAGGGATACGGGTGGTCCGTCTGTGGAAGGAGCTGCCGGAGGAAGTGGTCGAGGCAGGTACATTAACGACACTCGGACAGGGACACGGATAGGAAAGGTTTAGAGGGATACGGGTGGTCCGTCTGTGGAAGGATCTGGCGGAGGAAGTGGTCGAGGCAGGTACATTAACGACACTCGGACAGGGACACGGATAGGGAAGGTTTAGAGGGATACGGGTGGTCCGTCTGTGGAAGGAGCTGCCGGAGGAAGTGGTCGAGGCAGGTACATTAACGACACTCGGACAGGGACACGGATAGGGAAGGTTTAGAGGGATACGGGTGGACCGTCTGTGGAAGGAGCTGCCAGAGGAAGTGGTCGAGGGAGGTACATTAACGACACTCGGACAGGGACACGGATAGGAAAGGTTTAGAGGGATACGGATGGTCCGTCTGTGGAAGGAGCTGCCGGAGGAAGTGGTCGGGGCAGGTACATTAACGACACTCGGACAGGGACACGGATAGGAAAGGTTTAGAGGGATACGGGTGGTCCGTCTGTGCAAGGAGCTGCCGGAGGAAGTGGTCAAGAAAGGGAGGGGGGCGAGGAGAGAGGAGACTCTACAACAAAGGGGAGGTAGGATTCGGAGGCAGCCGGCAGGAGGGATAGAGACGTGGAGAGAGGGAGCGCTACCGCAAGGCGAGGAGGATATCGCCGCGGGAGACAGAGAAAGCCGAGAGGAGATCTCTGTGGTTGGGGTTATGAGGGTCGGTTCGCTAGCGGGTTGGCGGGGGGGGCTGCACTCACCATCCTGCATCCGGTGTAGCAGTACCCAATGCAGGGGAAGATGTGGACATTCAGCGAGTACAGGATGACGGCGGGAGTGCAGGGAAGAGCGCAAACACCTTCACAAACAGGCAGGCGATGGGGGTGGGGCGGGGGGGAGAGAGAGAGAGAGAGAGAGAGAGAGAGAGAGAGAGAGAGAGAGAGAGAGAGAGAGAGAGAGAGAGAGAGAGAGAGAGAGGGAGGGAGGGAGAGAGAGAGAGAGAGAGAGAGAGAGAGAGAGAGAGAGAGAGAGAGAGAAACTGGAAAGGGAGAGGGGCGAGTGACGGGGGAGAAAAGGGGGAAAGAGTTGAAATGGAGAGAGAGACGGCAGAGGGAGAAAGTAGAACGGGAGGTGGAAGAGTGAGAGGGTGGGAGAGTCAGAGATGAGAGAGAGGAATAAAGTGAGAAAGTGATGGGGGGCAGACACGGAGAATGGAAATGGGGAGTGAGGAAGGTTGAGAGGGGCAGAACCAGAGGGAGAGCTAGAGACAGAGGGGGAGGACAGAGTGAGACGGCGAAGAGAGAAGGGGTAAGAGTGGGCAGA
The DNA here is from genome assembly GCF_048418815.1 of Hemitrygon akajei. Taxonomy (NCBI): domain Eukaryota; kingdom Metazoa; phylum Chordata; class Chondrichthyes; order Myliobatiformes; family Dasyatidae; genus Hemitrygon; species Hemitrygon akajei. The sequence continues at coordinate 454,732 of NW_027332057.1, forward strand.
GGAAGACAGAGTGTAAACAAGAGATAAAGAGAGGTGGTGGAGATGGAAGTGGGAGGGGACAGAAAGAGAACAGTCAGAGAGATAGGGGAGGTGGAAATGTGAGAGATAGATGGAGGGTGAGAGACACAGCGACTGGGGACAAAGGGAGGGGAGGAGAGAGGGAGAGAAAGACATGTAGAGGCAGTGGGTGGAGGCAGGGGGGGAGAGAGAGGGACAGACAGAGAGTTAGAGGGGGACACGGTGCTGGTGTGAGAAGGTGAGACGGGGAGAGAACTATGTAGATTACAGGCGATTACACGACAGAGTGACGTCGGCGTACGGGGAGAGGACGGTGGAGAGTGTCGAGGGAAAGGGAGACCTCGGCGTATGGGGGTAGGGCACAGATCATGAACGGTGGAAGGTGTCGAGGGACCTGAGGACTGCTGCGTATGAAGGCAGGACACACACCGTGAACGGTGAGGAGTGTCGAGGGACGGAGGGATCTGGGCGTACGAGGACAGGACACACACCGTGAACGGTGGGGCGTGTCGAGGGACAGAGGGACCTCGGTGTACGAGGACAGGACACGCACAGTGAACTGTGGTAAGTGTCGACGGAAAGGGAGACCTCGGTGTACGAGTGTAGGACACGCACCGTGAACGGTGAGGAGTGTCGAAGGACAGAGGGACCTTTTGGTCCGAGGGTAGTACACCCTTCGTGAACGTGGGGTTTGTCCCTTCCCTCCCCCCGATATCGGCAGAACCCCGCAGCCGATCCCTTGCCCACCCCACCGCCAGTTTCCTCAATGTCCTCCTGGTCGCCGCCCTCTCCGCCTCGGCCGCCTCTTCCTCGAGGCCGGGCATCACTTCCGTCCCTGGCGGCAGCTGCGCGCTGGGGTAGGACGGCGGATATTCCCGGATCTGGCACAGCGGCTCCATCACCTGGAAAATCGTGTCCGCCTTCGCCGGGATCGGCATCATGGAGAGAGTCTGGGGGAGGAAGAAGAGGGTTTTGACCAGTGTACTGTCAGTTAAACCCTCCCTCAATCCATTTTATATTCCGTCCCACTGTCATAGACCACGGAACATAGAGTAGTACAGCACAGGAACAGGCCATTCGGCCGACAATGTCGTGCTGAACCAGCTAAAAGGCAAATCAAAAACACCCAAACACTAATCCCTCCTATCCACACCGTTTATATCCCTCCATCCTCCTTACATCCACGTGCCAATCCAAACATCTCCTAAAAGCCTCTGATGTGTTTGCCTCCACCACCAGAGCATTGCATGCATCCAGCACTCTCTGAGTAAACAACTTACCCCTCACATCCTTCTTGAACCCACCCCGACACGTTCAATTCCTGCCCTCTGGGGTTAGACATTTCGACCCTGGGAAACAGATACTCCCTGTCCACTCTGTCCATGCCTCTCATAATCATGCAAACCTCTGTCAGATCTCCCCACAGCTTCCGGCACTCCAGACAAACCGACACAAGTTTATCCGGCCCCTGATTAGAGCACTTGCCCTCTAAACCGGGCAGCGTCCTTGTTAACCCCTTCTGCACCCTCTCCAAAGCCTCAGCATTCTTCCCGTGGCGGGGCGATCAGAACTGTACGGAATACTCCAGGTGTGGCCCAACCAGAGTTTGATAAAGTTGCAACATAACCTCCTGAGTTTGAACTCAAAGCCTCGACTAACAAAAGCAAGCATTCCATAAGCCTTCTTAACCACCTTATCAACCTGTGCCGCCGCTTTCAAGGAGTTATGAACGTGGATCGCAAAGTCTCTCTGCTCAGTGACACTGTGGAGGACTTTGCTCTTAACAGTGAACTTTAACACACCGTCTCCTCTAATATCTCTCCCGTTTAGAACCCCCCAACCCTCCCTGAATCCACTCCAATATCTCCCCAGCTGCGTCCCCTAGGCAATCCCTATCTGCTCTAAATCCCTCTGCTCTGTGTCCTCTAATCTCCCCCCGAATCTGCTTTCTCATCCACAAACCCCGCCACCTATTTTATTCGTTTCCTTGAGTACCTGCAATATCACCCTGTGACTGATGCCTCTAACCTCTTCCTTAATAGTCTGTCATATTGGACACACAACCCGCCCCCCAATTCCCCCTGAATCGCCCAGTTACTCTCTTTACTGCGCCCCTGTAAGCCTGCCTGAAACTCCTGGTTAGACCATAAGACATTGGAGCAGAATTGGGCTATTCCACCGTGGCTGATTTACTATCCCTCTCGACCCCATTATCATGCCTTCTTTCCGGAACCTTGAACCCATGGCGAATCAAGAATCTATCAACCTCCACTTTAAGTATACCCAACGACTTGCCTCCACAGCCGCCCGTGACAGGGATCCTCAAATTCACCAGCCACTTGCAAAATAAAATCCTCCTCATTTCTGTTCTGTTACGTACCCCGTAACTGGGTGTCTTACCAGCAAAAATAGAAGTGTCCGTTAGGGCCTGGTACTATTTTCCAAACAGTGTTTATTAGTAAAATATACAATTCAATATCAACAATGCAAATATACACCACTTTAGCAATACTAAACCTAAAAGTGTGGGTATAATAATAATCAATAATAAACATGCTCTATCGTTGTCTAGGGATAAGGAATTATCATGGGAAAGTATAAAGTTCAGTTCAGTTCATGTAGGCTGAGGTAGTTGTTGGTCGATGTGTTGTAATTGTGAGAGAGAGAGAGAGAGAGAGAGAGACAGAGAGACAGAGACAGAGAGAGAGAAGAGAGAGAGAGAGAGAGAGAGAGAGAGAGAGAGAGAGAGAGAGAGAGAGAGAGAGAGAGAGAGAGAGAGCGATCAAACAGTGACAGCCAGTCAAACCTTCTGTTACGTTCTTGATCCGTCGATGTGTTGTTGTGGCCATTCAGGTATGACCCCTCTGTCCTTTAGCTAGACCGTTCTTCTATGGTGACTCGTCACCCAAGCAAGGATGGACACACACACAAGCCCCCACCGGCCTCGCTATAAACACTGTGTGTTAAAATTGACCGATTCTTCGTTCGGTCTCCGATGCCCCACACTTTCTCGTGGGTTCCAACACTTAAGCAGTGCTCACTAGTGTGTCTCTTGGTGCGTCTGAGGGGTGTCTCACCAGACCTCACTTTTATCTCTACTCACGGGGTCTCAGATGTAAATCAGTTTTGAACGGCTTAATCCATCAAACCAGCCCACTCCGGCTGTCCACTGAGAAATTTTAATGAACAAAATAGTACCAAGTAAACAGCCCTCTCCGGAGCCGTTATTCTTACAGGAGTCATAATATGGTCTCTCCCCCCCGGTGTTATCTCACCCTTGTCTGAAGCAAATGTTCCAGTCCAGTATGTTTTGTTCCATCTCTTTCTCTGTCATCAGCAGCCTGACAACAGTAACGGTTTGTAATTCTCCCAGGGGAGGGGGACATGGGCAACCCTGCACCCTTCTGTCCATCAGAGCTGTTCATCCTTCGTAACACCCCCATCCTTCTAGGAATTTTCAACAAAGGGGAAAATTAACTAGTACAGCGTTTTACAGGATTACAGAGTTTAGCAAAAAAAAACACAGAAGTGTTCTTAACTATAAAGCAATACAGATATACCTTCACTTAGCATCTAGATAAACAGTCAGCGATTACATTGTCACTTCCTTTAATATGGTGTATCTTAATAAATTCCTGTAGCATCAGACTCCAATTTAATAACCACCTATTTTTATTCCTTTTCGTCAGCAAAAAAAAACTAAAAGGTTGTGATCTTAGCTTAAAAGTATATTATAAAATGTGAACTAATACACGTGTGATTATATTGTAGTACATTACAAAAGTTTGTGCAAATACTAATCTCTATTTTACTTTTAAACTTAACAGTCAATGTTCCATGGTATTTTTATTATTTACATGCTTTGTCGAATTCTCTCAAAACCAGATCATGTTATTTAAAGTGGCATTTTATCAACCTTTGCCCCTTTTCCATTTAACTCTCACGTGGTTAGCTTGCTCACCAGTGTGGAATAGGCCTTCACGTACTCCTTTCATAGGAGTTATCAGTTTAACATCTGCAAGTGATCCCTCTTTGTCTAAACAACATTTTTGGTTCTGTCCCTCCAAATCACATCCTTGAATAACATCAGCGAGTTGTTTACCTTTGAATTCCAAAACAAACTGTAATTGATTCACAGACACCTTGTTAACAAGCCATTGTTTCTTCAGCCTGGTTACTGCTTCTAAAACCAATTCAGACTTTAAATTTTCTTTATTCAATTTAGGAACAACACCTTTCCCTTTTCCTTCAATAATATTCACATCACCACCTTTCATCTCCTCACTAACTTTTAACACACGTTCTAACACAAACAACTGATAATTCTCACTTACCACTGGTACCAAGGTTAACCCTTTCTTCACTGAACCAAGTCCATCTGACCCAAAAGGACTGCATTCCTTTTCAACTGAATCAAATACCTCAGACTTTTTCTGAGTTTCATTACTAGGGTCAGTATCATGTGCATCCACATCTTGAACACACTCAAACGGGACATCTACCTCTTCCAGGCTTTCCATACCAGTCCCTTTTTCAAATTCTAAGTTCCCCTGATCCTCCCAGTTACTCTCTGGGCAACTCCCATCCGGAGTAAACTCAACCCTGCGGGTTAAAACAACTTCATCTGCTAACCCAGCAGACTTCTTCAAGGTAATGGCATCCTTTTCATCTAGGACTGCCCTTATATCATTATTGGGAACACATTTAAAATGTTCAACTTCTTCAAACTGCTCTGTCAAGCCAGACAGATCATCCATGTCCAACCCTGGACCTTCTAACTGCCGTATCTGTTTCTCATCTTTACTCCGTGACTCTATAAAGTCCCTCCTGGCTAAGGGTAGGTCTACCTCCTCTCCTTTACTCTCTTTCACCTCCTTATTCCCCACTTTACCATCCCCTAACCCCTCTTGGTACAGGGTCGGTAAAAACATCTCAGCCAAGTCAACACTGGACTCATTTAAACTGTCCTCTTTCTCAGCAGCCTTTCTCGACATGCTGCAAGTGATTGCGCATGCGGGATAGATCATAGAATCCAGGGGCGGGTCCTCAGCACTCACAGGCTTGCTTGTCAGTTTCACTGCTGAACACACGTCACCACCTGCTAAATCATTACCAAGAAGGACGTCCACGCCGTCTCTCGGTCATTCTGACCGCACCCCTACTTCGACTGGTCCAGATACCAGGTCACATTTTAAAATGATCCCATGCAAAGTCACAGCTTCTGTCCCTTTTCCTATACCTCTTAAAACCACCTCTCCAGTCTCAGGACCAAAATCTAGCACCTTACTTAGGATCTATGACTGATCAGCCCCAGTATCTCTCCAGATTCTCACTGGAACTGGGGTCTCTCCTTCTTTCACAGACACCGTCCCTTCTGAAATAGATTTCTCACGACCCTCTCGTACTCTATCTACCTTTGCCTTCCTCAGCGATTTGCTGATCGACTCAATACACCCTGTAGGGACTGCCGTTTTCCCTTTTCCTGTCTCCTTATTCGGAGCAAAGCACTTAGATGCAATATAACCAACCTTTCCACAATTATAACAGGTCAAGCCAGGAACCTTCCTGCCAGTCTGCTTGTCCTCCTTCTTACCTTTACCACTAGCTCCCTGCTTATTCTCTACCTTAGCCGGTGGACTTTCTCTACCGTCCCTACTGCCTTTCTGGTAACTCTTATTTGAGGAAAACTTTGTCTTGTGGGTTAGGGCATATTCATCTGCGAACCTGGCAAATTCCGATATAGACTTATTCGGCTGCTCGTTCAGATACATCCTGATATTATGCGAAACACAACCTTTAAATTCCTCAATCAGAATTAACTCTCTGAAACGATGGAAATCCTCCTCCACCTTTTCTGCAGCACACCAGCGATCCAAGAGCACACCCTTTTCATAGGCAAACTCTGCATACGTCTGATTCCACAGTTTCTTTAAATCTCTGAACTTTTGTCTATACGCTTCAGGTACCAACTCATAGGCCCGAAGGATAACCTCCTTTACTTGCTCATAATCCTCAGACTCGTCCATGGACAATGCTGCATATGCCCGTTGAGCATTACTTTTTAATGCACTTTGTAACAACGCCACCCACTGATCTCTGGGCCACTTCTGAGTCACTGCCACCTTTTCAAAATGCAAGAAGTAACTATCAACATCTGTCTCCTTGAACGGAGGTACTAACCTAAACTCCCTACTAATATTAATCTCCTCTCTTGAGCCTTCCCTTCGGTCTTTTCCCTGTTCCTTTAACCTCTCCATGACCAGCGCATGCTGCCTATCTCTCTCCTTTTCCCTTCCCTCCATCTCCCTTTCAGCCTTTTCCTTCTCCCTTTGTGCCTCCCAGGCAGCTCTCTCCCGCTCCCTTTGCGCCTCTAACTCCTTTAGCAGGATCTCATTCTCCCTTTTCTTCTGTTCCGCGTCCAACCTTAATTTTTCCAACTCTAACTGAACCACCCCAACAACTGGTTTCTTTTCAGGGATAAGTTCCAATACCCCCGGCGTGAACACATCCTCGGATATATAATACTGGGCTATGGCCCTCTGTATCTCCCACTTTTTCATTGACGACTTCACCTCTGGGAGATTTAAACCTTTCGCAATATTCACCAAGTCCGTCTTTTTGGCACTCTCTAGCACCTTCAAAGTCGGGTTTTCTATAAATTCAGCTATATCCATCTTTGCTGGTTTCCCATCTGGTTACCCATGCAACCAGAACAAATAATGGACTTAAAGCCCGATTCACTGACCCCCCAATTTGGTATCAAATCTCGAGACGAGGCCCCAATTTGTTACGTACACCGTAACTGGGTGTCTTACCAGCAAAGATAGAAGTATCCGTTGGAGTCTGGTACTATTATCAAAACAGTGTTTATTAGTAAAATATACAAATCAATATCAACAATGCAAATATACAGACAATACACGTTAGCAATACTAAACCTAAAAGTGTGGGTATAATAATAATCAATAATAAACAAGCTCTATCGATGTCCGGGGATAATGAATTGTCATATGTGAATATAAAGTTCAGTTCAGTTCATACGTACTGAGGTAGTTGTTGGTCGATGTGTTGTAATTGTTGGAGAGAGAGAGAGTGAGCAAACAGTGACAGCCAGTCAAACCTTCCTTTACAATCTTGATCAGTCAATGTGTTGTTGTGGCCATTCAGGTATGACCCCTCTGTCCTTTAGCTAGACCGTTCTTCTATGGTGGATTCGTCGCCCAGGCAAGGGTGGACACACACACAAGGCCCCACCGGCCTCGCTATAAACACTATGAGTTAAAATTGACTGATCCTTCATTCGGTCTCCAATGCCCCACACTTTCTCGTGGGTTCCAACACTTAAGCAGTGCTCACTAGTGTGTCTCTTGGTGCATCTGAGGGGTGTCTCCCCAGACCTCTCATTTATCCCTACTCACTGGGTCTCAGGTGTCAATCAGTTTTGAATGGCTTAGCCCATCAAACCAGCCCACTCCGGCTGTCCACTGAGGAATTTTAATGAACAGAATAGTACCAAGTAAACAGCCCTCTCCGGAGCCATAAGTTTTACAGGAGTCATAATATGGTGGAACAACAAGTCTCTTCCTCCCTGGGTTATCTCTCCCTTATCTGAAGCAAATATTCCAGTCCAAGTATGTTTTAGTTCCATCTCTTTCTCTCTCATTAGCAGCCTGGCAAGAGTAACGGTTTGTAATTCTCCCAAGGGAGGGGGACATGGGCAACCCTGCACCCTTCTGCCCATCAGAGCTGTTCATCCTTCGTAACAATAGTAACTTAAACAAGATAAACAGAAGTTAACAGTATTATGTGTATATATGTGTATAAATAAAACTCCCAAACTATTGAGCTCGGGGGAAACAAGGCTTGGAGTCTTGAGATGGTAAAGTATGAACGTTCAGTTCAACTACAGAATAGGTGATGAGAGAGATATTTGTAATCCAGGGTAAATGTCAAGAGAAGGCAATTATGTCGAATTCCACAGGTTCCATGGTCGTAAAACAAGAGAACAGTCACTGTAGATTTTATCTGTCATCTTTCCAAATTCACATACTAATTATCACCCAAAGTGACTTGTCACAAGGGGTATCGTCTTCAAATGAATTACCACTCCACACCCAGGCAAGGGTTGACACATCAGTGGTCTTCACAGGATACCCCAAATCAGATCCACTCCTATAGCTCAAACAAGGTAACAACCACACATTTGATGTATGCTGAATTGATAATTAACCCACCCTTCTGGGCATAGGAGAATTCCAAACAGTGACCCTTGGCCACTAGTTCCCTGGTTTCGATCCTTCCATCTTTCTTCCTTCGTCTACGTCTGACTCTGAGTGTCTGTGTCCTCAGTTAAAACTAAACAAACTGCGAGCGATGTAAACAAGCTGCAAGTCAGACTGATTCACCTTCTTAATCTCTATCTCTCCCTCTCTCTCGAAATAACAGTCCACAGCAAACAAAACCTAGGGATTCATAACAACGGCCACTCCCCATTGTGAAATGACTGGTATGCCAGTAGTTGAGATGACAGAGTGAATCCTTACCCACATTCTCAGCAGGTGAACGGCTTCTCCCCAGTGTGAACTTGCTGATGTCTCTGTAGTGTGGAAGAGCGAATGTATCTCTTCCCACATTCTGAGCAAGTGAACAGCTTCTTCCCAGTGTGAATTTGTTGATGACTCCGTAGGTCAGATGACCGAGTGAATCTCTCCCCACAGACTGAGCAGGTGAATAGCTTCTCCCCAGTGTGAACTCGCTGATGACTCTGTAGGTTGGATGGATCAGTGAATCCCTTCCCACAGACTGAGCAGGTGAATGGCTTCTCCCCAGTGTGAACTCGCTGATGACTCTGCAGGTTGGATGGATCAGTGAATCTCTTCCCACAGACTGCGCAGGTGAATGGCTTCTCCCCAGTGTGAACTCGCTGATGACTCTGCAGGTTGGATGGATCAGTGAATCTCTTCCCACATTCTGAACAGGTGAACGGCCTCTCCCCAGTGTGAATTCGCTGATGACTCTGTAGGTTGGATGGATCAGTGAATCTCTTCCCACAGACTGAGCAGGTGAATAGCTTCTCCCCAGTGTGAACTCGCTGATCACTCTGGAGTTGGGATGACTGAGTGAATGCCTTCCCACATTCTGAGCAGATGAACGGCTACTCCCCAGTGTGAACTCGCTGGTGTCTCTGTAGGGTGGATGAATGAGTGAATCTCTTCCCACAGACTGAGCAGGTGAACGGCTTCTCCCCAGTGTGAACTCGCTGATGACTCTGTAGTTGGGATGACTGAGTAAATCTCTTCCCACATTCTGAACAGGTGAACGGCTTCTCCCCAGTGTGAACTCGCTGATGACTCTGAAGGTTGGATGAGTGAGTGAATCCCTTCCCACAGACTGAGCAGGTGAATAGCTTCTCCCCAGTGTGAACTCGCTGATGTCTCTGTAGGTTGCATGACAGAGTGAATCTCTTCCCACAGACTGAGCAGGTGAATGGCCTCTCCCCAGTGTGAACTCGATGATGACTCTGTAGTTGAGATGACTGAGTAAATCTCTTCCCACATTCTGAACAGGTGAACGGCTTCTCCCCAGTGTGAACTCGCTGATGACTCTGTAGGTTGGATGGATCAGTGAATCCCTTCCCACAGACTGAGCAGGTGAATGGCTTCTCCACAGTGTGAACTCGCTGACGACTTTGTAGTTGGGATGACTGAGTGAATCCCTTCCCACATTCTGAGCAGATGAACGGCTTCTCCCCAGTGTGAACTCGCTGATGTCTCTGTAGGCTGGATAACTGAGCGAATCGGCTCCCACAGTCTGAGCAGCTGAATGGCCTCTCCCCAGTGTGAACTCGCAGATGACTCTGTACTTGGGATAACTCAGAGAATCTCTTCCCACAGACTGAGCAGGTGAACGGCTTCTGCCCAGTGTGAACTCGCTGGTGTCTCTGTAGGGTGGATGAATGAGTAAATCTCTTCCCACAGACTGAGCAGGTGAATGGCCTCTCCCCAGTGTGAACTCGCTGATGACTCTGCAGTTGGGATGACTGAGTAAATCTCTTCCCACATTCTGAACAGGTGAACGGCTTCTCCCCAGTGTGAACTCGCTGATGACCCTGTAGGTTGGATGGATCAGTGAATCCCTTCCCACAGACAGAGCAGGTGAATGGCTTCTCCCCAGTGTGAACTCGCTGATGACTGTGTAGTTGGGATGACTGAGTAAATTCCTTCCCACATTCTGAGCAGATGAACGGCTTCTCCCCAGTGTGAACTCGCTGGTGTCTCTGTAGGGTGGATGAATGAGTGAATCTCTTCCCACAGACTGAGCAGGTGAACGGCCTCTCCCCAGTGTGAACTCGCTGATGACTCTGTAGTTGGGATGACTGAGTAAATCTCTTCCCACATTCTGAACAGGTGAACGGCTTCTTCCCAGTGTGAACTTGCTGATGACTCTGAAGGTTGGATGAGTGAGTGAATCCCTTCCCACAGACTGAGCAGGTGAATAGCTTCTCCCCAGTGTGAACTCGCTGATGTCTCTGTAGGTTGCATGACAGAGTGAATCTCTTCCCACAGACTGAGCAGGTGAACGGCTTCTCCCCAGTGTGAACTCGCTGATGACTGTGTAGTTGGGATGACTGAGTAAATTCCTTCCCACATTCTGAGCAGATGAACGGCTTCTCCCCAGTGTGAACTCGCTGGTGTCTCTGTAGGGTGGATGAATGAGTGAATCTCTTCCCACAGACTGAGCAGGTGAACGGCCTCTCCCCAGTGTGAACTCGCTTATGACTCTGTAGTTGAGATGACTGAGTAAATCTCTTCCCACATTCTGAACAGGTGAACAGCTTCTCCCCAGTGTGAACTCGCTGATGACTCTGCAGGTTGGATGGATCAGTGAATCTCTTTCCACAGACTGAGCAGATGAACGGCTTCTCCCCAGTGTGAACTCGCTGACGACTTTGTAGTTGGGATGACTGAGTGAATCCCTTCCCACATTCTGAGCAGATGAACGGCTTCTCCCCAGTGTGAACTCGCTGATGTCTCTGTAGGCTGGATAACTGAGCGAATCGGCTCCCACAGTCTGAGCAGCTGAATGGCCTCTCCCCAGTGTGAACTCGCAGATGACTCTGTACTTGGGATAACTCAGAGAATCTCTTCCCACAGACTGAGCAGGTGAACGGCTTCTGCCCAGTGTGAACTCGCTGGTGTCTCTGTAGGGTGGATGAATGAGTAAATCTCTTCCCACAGACTGAGCAGGTGAATGGCCTCTCCCCAGTGTGAACTCGCTGATGACTCTGCAGTTGGGATGACTGAGTAAATCTCTTCCCACATTCTGAACAGGTGAACGGCTTCTCCCCAGTGTGAACTCGCTGATGACCCTGTAGGTTGGATGGATCAGTGAATCCCTTCCCACAGACAGAGCAGGTGAATGGCTTCTCCCCAGTGTGAACTCGCTGATGACTGTGTAGTTGGGATGACTGAGTAAATTCCTTCCCACATTCTGAGCAGATGAACGGCTTCTCCCCAGTGTGAACTCGCTGGTGTCTCTGTAGGGTGGATGAATGAGTGAATCTCTTCCCACAGACTGAGCAGGTGAACGGCCTCTCCCCAGTGTGAACTCGCTGATGACTCTGTAGTTGGGATGACTGAGTAAATCTCTTCCCACATTCTGAACAGGTGAACGGCTTCTTCCCAGTGTGAACTTGCTGATGACTCTGAAGGTTGGATGAGTGAGTGAATCCCTTCCCACAGACTGAGCAGGTGAATAGCTTCTCCCCAGTGTGAACTCGCTGATGTCTCTGTAGGTTGCATGACAGAGTGAATCTCTTCCCACAGACTGAGCAGGTGAACGGCTTCTCCCCAGTGTGAACTCGCTGATGACTGTGTAGTTGGGATGACTGAGTAAATTCCTTCCCACATTCTGAGCAGATGAACGGCTTCTCCCCAGTGTGAACTCGCTGGTGTCTCTGTAGGGTGGATGAATGAGTGAATCTCTTCCCACAGACTGAGCAGGTGAACGGCCTCTCCCCAGTGTGAACTCGCTTATGACTCTGTAGTTGAGATGACTGAGTAAATCTCTTCCCACATTCTGAACAGGTGAACAGCTTCTCCCCAGTGTGAACTCGCTGATGACTCTGCAGGTTGGATGGATCAGTGAATCTCTTTCCACAGACTGAGCAGATGAACGGCTTCTCCCCAGTGTGAACTCGCTGATGTCTCTGTAGGCTGGATAACTGAGCGAATCTGCTCCCACAGTCTGAGCAGCTGAATGGCCTCTCCCCAGTGTGAACTCGCAGATGACTCTGTACTTGGGATAACTCAGAGAATCTCTTCCCACAGACTGAGCAGGTGAACGGCTTCTGCCCAGTGTGAACTCGCTGGTGTCTCTGTAGGGTGGATGAATGAGTGAATCTCTTCCCACAGACTGAGCAGGTGAATGGCCTCTCCCCAGTGTGAACTCGCTGATGACTCTGTAGTTGGGATGACTGAGTAAATCTCTTCCCACATTCTGAACAGGTGAACGGCTTCTCCCCAGTGTGAACTCGCTGATGACCCTGTAGGTTGGATGGATCAGTGAATCCCTTCCCACAGACTGAGCAGGAGAATGGCTTCTCCCCAGTGTGAACTCGCTGATGACTGTGTAGTTGGGATGACTGAGTAAATTCCTTCCCACATTCTGAGCAGATGAACGGCTTCTCCCCAGTGTGAACTCGCTGATGACTCTGGAGTTGGGATGACTGAGTGAATCCCTTCCCACATTCTGAGCAGATGAACGGCTACTCCCCAGTGTGAACTCGCTGGTGTCTCTGTAGGGTGGATGAATGAGTGAATCTCTTCCCACAGACTGAGCAGGTGAACGGCTTCTCCCCAGTGTGAACTCGCTGATGACTCTGTAGTTGGGATGACTGAGTAAATCTCTTCCCACATTCTGAACAGGTGAACGGCTTCTCCCCAGTGTGAACTCGCTGATGACTCTGAAGGTTGGATGAGTGAGTGAATCCCTTCCCACAGACTGAGCAGGTGAATAGCTTCTCCCCAGTGTGAACTCGCTGATGTCTCTGTAGGTTGCATGACAGAGTGAATCTCTTCCCACAGACTGAGCAGGTGAATGGCCTCTCCCCAGTGTGAACTCGATGATGACTCTGTAGTTGAGATGACTGAGTAAATCTCTTCCCACATTCTGAACAGGTGAACGGCTTCTCCCCAGTGTGAACTCGCTGATGACTCTGTAGGTTGGATGGATCAGTGAATCCCTTCCCACAGACTGAGCAGGTGAATGGCTTCTCCACAGTGTGAACTCGCTGATGACTTTGTAGTTGGGATGACTGAGTGAATCCCTTCCCACATTCTGAGCAGATGAACGGCTTCTCCCCAGTGTGAACTAACTGATGTCTCTGTAGGCTGGATAACTGAGCGAATCTGCTCCCACAGTCTGAGCAGCTGAATGGCCTCTCCCCAGTGTGAACTCGCAGATGACTCTGTACTTGGGATAACTCAGAGAATCTCTTCCCACAGACTGAGCAGGTGAACGGCTTCTCCCCAGTGTGAACTCGCTGATGACTCTGTAGTTGGGATGACTGAGTAAATCTCTTCCCACATTCTGAACAGGTGAACGGCTTCTCCCCAGTGTGAACTCGCTGATGACCCTGTAGGTTGGATGGATCAGTGAATCCCTTCCCACAGACTGAGCAGGTGAATGGCTTCTCCCCAGTGTGAACTCGCTGATGACTGTGTAGTTGGGATGACTGAGTAAATTCCTTCCCACATTCTGAGCAGATGAACGGCTTCTCCCCAGTGTGAACTCGCTGGTGTCTCTGTAGGGTGGATGAATGAGTGAATCTCTTCCCACAGACTGAGCAGGTGAACGGCCTCTCCCCAGTGTGAACTCGCTGATGACTCTGTAGTTGAGATGACGGAGTAAATCTCTTCCCACATTCTGAACAGGTGAACAGCTTCTCCCCAGTGTGAACTCGCTGATGACTCTGCAGGTTGGATGGATCAGTGAATCCCTTCCCACATTCTGAGCAGATGAACGGCTTCTCCCCAGTGTGAACTCGCTTAAGTCTCTGTAGGCTGGATAACTGAGTGAATCTCTTCCCACAGACCAAGCAGATGAACGGCTGCTCCTTTGTGCGAACTCGCTGGTGATGCATTAGGTCTGATGACTGAGTGAATCCTTTCCCAGAAATTCAACAGATGATCAGCCTCTGCCCAGTGTGGTGTGAACTGACTGGTGTGTCCACAGGTGGGAAGACCAACTGAATCCTTTCTCACACACAGAACAGATGAATGGCCTTGCCCAGTGTGAACTTGCTGATGTACCTTCAGTTGAGATGACCGAGTGAGTTATTTCCCACTGTCTGAGCAGGTGAAAGGCCTTTCTCCTGTGTAAAATGATGGGTTGCCAGTTGGTCAAATGACCGAGTGAATCCTTCCCCACAGTCTGAGCAGGAAGGATGGTCGATAGGATCCCTTGTTCCACTTCTTAAATATCTAGACAGAGACAACAAAACTGGTGTGCCGTGTTTGTGCTTCCTGGAGACAAATTCCTTCTCATTTTTAACCTGTAAAAAGATTTACAAAATCCATCAATGGGTTTAGGACAACATTTCAGATGAGATTACATGAGTTGCCAAGGTTTGATCTGGTATCACACTGATACAGTGAGGTTCAACACAAGTTAGAAGAGATATCATCTCCTGACTGGGCAGAGTGCTGGTTTCTGGAATGACCATCAATTCCCTGATGCTCTTCCTGTCTCTATCAGAAAGGAGCATTTCTGCCATCTCCAATTTGAGCCATAGTTTGACTCTCTCCATTGGTATTATTCCCCCCTCCTGCTGAACTGCATGGGTGCCTGGCCCCACAGTAACTGAAACAGTCTCACGCAAATAGTCTTTCTTGATGTGCATCTGGGATTTTCTTTTATGTATTATTAACTTAAAGAGCCACAGTTTTAACGCCATATAAAAAATTCCTGCTGAGATGAATGGTTGGTCCGCACAGCTGTTAAAAGGACTTAGAGTGAATTTTTGTATTATTGTCACTATTTAATCTGCCCACTCCCATACCCCTACCATCCAGGTACCTACACAAAATGTTGAAATCGAGCTTGCATGCACCGCTTGTGCTGGCTGCTCATTCCACACCCTGATGACTGTCTGTCTGAAGAAGTTGCCCCTCATGTTACCCTTAACATTTTACCTTTCACCCTTAACCCATGGCCTCTGGTTGTAGTTCCACCCAATCTCAGTGGAGAAAGCCAACTTGCATTTACACTATCTATGCCCCTCTATCACAATCAAATCTCCCCTCAATCTTCTACATTCCAAGGAATAAAGTTCATACCAAAGTGCAACAACTCACACTTGTCTGCATTAAATTCCATTTTCCATTTCTCAAACCATTTTGCCAGCTGGTCCAGATCACACTGCAAGTTTAAATGCGTTTTTGGCATTGACTAGATGGGCCAAAGAGCCTGTTTCTTTACTGAACTTCTCCGTGTTTCTATGACAGAGAAGCTGGCCAAACTTGTTTGGAAGGGAAAGGGTAGGAGTGACAATTGAGCAGCAGTGGCTGGAGTTTCTGGAGCAATTCGGGACCTGAGTGATTCCACAGAAGTGGAAGCATTAGAAAGACAGGAGGACACAACTGTGGCTAAAATGAGAAGCCAAAGCCAACATAAATGTCAAAGAGAGGGCAAACAAAAGAACAAAAACTATTCGGAAGCTTCGAGAAACCAAAAGAAGACAACAAAAAAAATCAGATGAGCTCAGTGCATGGAATCATGATTTGTAGTCATTAATGGGTCTCGGTAGCGCCCAACAGTCTGAGGCATTTAGAGGAACAAAATATACGAGGCTTCAATTTCTCTTCAAAAGCAAGGTTCCCTGGACCAGTTACCTTTCAACTTTCATTTTGGCAGCCACATACAAACTCTGCATCCTCAAAAATTCACATCTGAAGGCCTCCCACTTACAGGTACTCCTTTGTCAGGAAACAACCTGTCCCAAACCACACTTGTCAGATCCTTTCTGATACCATCAAAATTGACCTTTCTCCAATTTACAATCTCAACCTGTGGTCCAGACCACTCTTTTTCCCTATTTACTTTGAATCTCATGGCATTATGATCACTAATTTCTGTCACCAGCCCTGATCATTTCCTAACAGCTTATTGCTCATTTCTATGTTGGGAAATCTACGTACTGATTAAGGGCACATTTGACAAACTTTACCCCATCTAGTCCTTTTACATTATGGGAGTTCCAGTCAATATATGTAAAGTTAAAATCACTTACTGAATCAACCTTTGTTTATTGACATGGCCTACAATCTACCTACAACTTTGTTCCTCTAAATCCCTCAGACTGTTGGGTGTAAACAAGCCCCTATAATGGCTACAATATCATAATTCCCTGTCCTGAGCTCATCAGGCTTTCCTAAGATGCTTCTTGCATTGTGATATACACAGCTCAGCACATTCATCGCACCATGCTCAACCATTTGATTGCTGACTCTGTCTGAGGTCTGAACAACATCTGACGTGTCAAGAAAACAAACTCCCCCTCATTGTCACAAAAACAAAGGAGCTGATTGTGGACTGCAGGAGGAATGGAGACACTCTAACCCCTGTTGACATCAAAGGATTTGGGGCTGAGAGGGTGAACAGCTTTAAGACCCTCGGCATAAACATCACCAAGCATCTCACATGGTCTGTACATACCGGCTGTGTTGTGAAAAGAGCACAGCAGCACCTCTTTCACCTCAGATAGTTGAAGAAGTTGGGAATGGGGCCCGAAATCCTGAGGACTTTCTACAGGGACACAATTGAGAGCATCCTGACTGGCTGCATCACCGCCTGGTATGGGAACTGTACTTCCCTTAATCTCAGGAACCTGCAGAGAGTGGTGCGACAGCCCAGTGCATCTGTAGATGTGAACTTCCCAATATTCAGGACATTTACAGAGACAGGTGTGGAAAAAGGGCCCTAAAGATATTGGGGAACCAATTCACCACAACCATAAACTGTTCCTGCTGCTACCATCCAGGAAACGGTATCACAGCAAAAGGACCAACAGGCTCCAGGACATCATCTTCTACCAGGCCATCAGACTGATTAATTCATGCTAATACAATTGCATATCTATGTTATACTGACTGTTCTATGCACAAACTATTTATTATAAATTACTATAAATTACACATTGCACATTTAGATGGAGATGTAACGTAAAGACTTCTACTCCTCATGTACATGAGGGATGTATGTAAGAAAGTCAATTCAATTCAAATCACCCTCTCCTCTATCTGTCCTGTCATTCTGGCTCTCATTACCCCTACAAATCATTTTAACCACATCAGCACCTCCCCCCCCCCCACCACACTTGCTCTCGCACCCTTACCACTAGGATATTAGTAAACTTCCTGTTCTGTTCCCCTAACTAATGAATCCCCTATCACTCCTTTGACTTTCCTCTGCAAGGCACCCCAATACTTTCTAAAGTGTTCCACCTGTTGTTGTGTGGGATGGCCACAAGAGTACTCTGTGATGGCTATTTAACCTTATTTCCCTTCCTGACTCTCACCCAGTTCCCTGTGTCCTGTACCTTGTGTGTAACTCACCTCTCTTCCTGTCATATCTATCACCCCCTCCAACTCCTGGATGATCTGGAATTCATCCATTTCCAGTTCCAACTCCTTAAAGTGTCGGGTTACAAGCTGCAGCTGGATGCACATCTTGAAGGTGAGGGCATCAGGGACACTGGTGGTCTCCCCACCTTCCCACCAATGTCCCCTCTAACTTGTAATGACAAGTGTGCACATAAATCATGTACCGTGTATTTTTTTTACCCTGTGACAACATGTGCACAGTGAATTTTATATAGAGAGGTATTCATTTTCACAGCTAGCAAATCACTGTTGATAAAAAAAACGTTGATCTCCTCTGGGTTCGATCGAGTTCATCTGCACTCTCACACAACCTATGTAGCAGGCCTATAGTGGGTTATGAAGGATTTTCTCGCCAGAGCTTTTGCACACTTTCCATATGTGATTTGTTTGCTAAATGACGCTTTAAAAAGTCAGATTTCCAAATTTCACTCCACTTCTTCCCATTTGCAAATTCTCCAGCAACTTTTGCATCACCACAATACAGACAGGTAACAGCAGTTTCTGTGTTGTAGATAAATATTTCCCCTGAACCCTCTCCAGGTGACTGGCGGTGGTGAACTCAGTGATGGCAATGCCAATGTATATGAAGGGAAGGGCAGTATTTTGTCTCATTGAAGTCTGGTACATTTGTGATGTGAAAGTTACTTGTTGCCCAGGACAAAGGTTTTTGATAGATAGATAGATAGATAGATAGATAGATAGATAGATAGATAGATAGATAGATAGATAGATAGATAGATAGATAGATAGATAGATAGATAGATAGATATATAGATAGATAGATAGATAGATAGATAGATAGATACTTTAATCATCCCCATGGGGAAATTCAACTTTATTCCAATGTCCCATACACTTGTTGTAGCAAAACTAATTACATACAGTACTTAACTCAGTAAAAAATATGATATGCATCTAAATCACTATCTCAAAAAACATTAATAATAGCTTTTAAAAAGTTCTTAAGTCCTGGCGGTAGAATTGTAAAGCCTAATGGCATTGGGGAGTATTGACCTCTTCATCCTGTCTGAGGAGCATTGCATCGATAGTAACCTGTCGCTGAAACTGCTTCTCTGTCTCTGGATGGTGTTATGTAGAGGATGTTCAGAGTTTTCCATAATTGACCGTAGCCTACTCAGCGCCCTTCGCTCAGCTACCGATGTTAAACTCTCCAGTACTTTGCCCACGACAGAGCCCGCCTTCCTTACCAGCTTATTAAGACGTGAGGCGTCCCTCTTCTTAATGCTTCCTCCCCAACACGCCACCACAAAGAAGAGGACGCTCTCCACAACTGACCTATAGAACATCTTCAGCATCTCACTACAGACATTGAATGACGCCAACCTTCTAAGGAAGTACAGTCGACTCTGTGCCTTCCTGCACAAGGCATCTGTGTTGGCAGTCCAGTCTAGCTTCTCGTCTAACTGTACTCCCAGATACTTGTAGGTCTTAACCTGCTCCACACATTCTCCATTAATGATCACTGGCTCCATATGAGGCCTAGATCTCCCAAAGTCCACCACCATCTCCTTGGTCTTGGTGATATTGAGACACAGGTAGTTTGAGTTGCACCATATCACAAAGTCCTGTATCAGTTTCCTATACTCCTCCTCCTGTCCATTCCTGACACACCCCACTATGGCCGTGTCATCAGCGAACGTCTGCACATGGCAGGACTCCGAGTTATATTGGAAGTCTGATGTGTACAGGGTGAACAGGACCGGAGAGAGTACGGTTCCCTGCGGCGCTCCTGTGCTGCTGACCACCGTGTCAGACCTACAGTCTCCCAACCGCACATACTGAGGTCTATCTGTCAAGTAGTCCACTATCCAATCCACCATGTGAGAGTCTACTCCCATCTCCGTTAGTTTGTGCCTTAAGATCTTGGGCTGGATGGTGTTAAAGGCACTAGAGAAGTCAAGGAATGTAATCCTCGCAGCACAACTGACCCCATCTAGGTGAGAGAGTGATTTGTGCAGCAAATACGTGATAGCATCCTCCACTCCCACCTTCTCCTTATACGCAAACTGAAGAGGATCCTGGGCGTTCCTGGTTTGTGGCCTCAGATTCTGTATTATCAGCCGCTCCATGGACTTCATCACGTGCGACGTCAAGGCAACAGGTCTGAAGTCATTCAACTCCTTTGGTTGTGGTTTCTTCGGTACCGGGACAATACAGGATGTTTTCCACTGTCTGGGTACTCTTCCCTGCTCCAGGCTCATGTTGAAGATACGCTGTAGTGGTTCTCCCAGCTCAGTCGCACAGGCCCTCAGTAATCGTGGGGAAACTCCATCCGGTCCAGCGGCTTTGCTGGTATAGATCTTCCTCAGTTGACCTTCCACCTGTGCAGCCGTAATCCTGGGCGTGGGCACGGTCTCCTATGAGTGGCTATTTTCCTGTGAGGGAAGTAAGCCTGGTGTGGATTTCTGCGGTGAGGATGAGATTGAGCTGTCGAACCTGTTGAAGAAGTTGTTCAGCTGGTTCGCTTTCTCCACATCTCCACTTATGTTCGCCCCCCGCTTTTCACCGCATCCGGTGATGATCTTCATCTCATCCCACACCTCCTTCATGCTTTCTTTCTGCAGCTTTTGTTCTAGCTTCCTCCTATACTGCTCCTTTGCCCCCCTTATCTGTACTCTGAGTTCCTTCTGAACTCTTTTAAGCTCCAACCGATCACCATCTTTAAAGGTCCTCTTCTTCTGGTTTAGGAGGCCTTTGATGTGACTAGTGATCCAGGGCTTATTATTGGGATAGCAGCGAACAGTTCTAAGGGGGACAACGGCATCCACACAAAAGTTAATATAGTCCGTTGTGCATTCAGTGACCTCCTCAGAGCCCCCCTTGTAGTTCATCCCAGTTAGTGGTACCGAAGCAGTCTCTCAGGGCCTGTTCAGCTTCAGGAGTCCACTTCCTAAAAGAGCGTGTGGTAGTGGGATGCCTCATCACAATTGATTTATATCTGGGCTGTAACAAAACCAGGTTGTGATCAGCTTTCCCCAATGAAGGCAGTGGGGATGCACTATATGCCTCCTCTACGTTTGCATACAGTAGGTCAATAGTCCTATTACCCCTGGTGTAGCAATCCACGTACTGGGAGAAAGCAGGTAGTGTCTTGTCCAAAGTCACATGGTTGAAGTCCCCTGTAATTATCACCAGTGCCTCAGGGTGCTGTGTCTGAAGCCTAGCAACAGCGGAGCTGGCTGATGACGTCACACGCTACCGTTGCGTCGGCACGCGGCGGGACATACACATTCACAACAATGACGCTTGCGATTTCTCGAGGCAGGTAATATGGCCTCATACTCACGGCGATCAGCTCAATATCTCTTTCACAAACGGAGAACTTTGTACTCACATGCCCGGGGTTACACCATCTTACGTTAATGTAGACAGCGAGTCCCCCTCCTTTCTTCTTCCCACACTTTTTGGCATCTCTGTCAAATCTTACCGTAGTAAAACCAGGTAATTCTACATTTACATCCGGGATGTTAACCGTCAGCCATGTTTCGGAAAAGCACATTAAACTGCATTCCTTGTATGCTTTAACATTCCTTACTAGTGAGGCTAGCTCATCCAATTTATTTGGCAGCGAGTTCACGTTCCCCATAATGACCGAAGGAACAGCGGGTTTATAACGCTTCTTCATCTCCGTCCACTGACAAATATGACAAATATATTGGGTGAATCACGAACAGCGATTGCCATGGGCTCCAGGGCAATATCAAATAGTAAAGGGCTTATGGACAACCCTGTCTAGTACCTCGAAAAAGCCTGAACAAAAAAGAGGGATCTCCGATTATTGGTAAATACAGCAGCCAAAGCTGTATGATATTTCAATTTTACCTAAGATATAAATCTTGGGGTAAAATTAAATTTTTTCAGGTATATTAAATAAATATTCCCATTCAAGTCTGTCAAACACCTTCTCGGCGTCAAGCGAAAAAACACATTCTGGAGTATTAGATGAAATAGTGTATACAATGTGCATTTACCTCCTAACATTTAAATGTGAATAACGATTTTTAATAAATCCTGTCTGATCCTCAGAGACTATTACTGGCAATACCTTCACTAATCTAATCGCTAATACTTTATAAAAGATTTTACCATCCACACTCAAGAAAGATACAGGTCTGTATGATGCACATTCAGTGGGATCTTAGTCGTTTTTAGCAATTAAAGAAATAGATGCTTCATAAAAGGATTGCGATAATTTACCTACAAATAAGAAACATCTTTAAAAAAATATACGTAACCAGGGAGAAAGTAAATCTGAAAGATATTTTTAAAATTCAGCTGTATACCCATTCGGGCCAGGTGCTTTACCAGAGTACGTCGATAAAATTGCTTTCCTTATTTCCTCTTCAATAATGGGTACATCTGATGCTAAATGTTCATCAGCTGGTAATTTCGGAATATTCAGTTTATTTAGTAATTCATGTATTATGGCAGGATCATCAGGAAATTCAGATTGGTATAAATTGGTATAAAATTCTTGAAAAGATTTATTAATTTCATCATGATCAACCGTCAAGATACCATCCCGTCTACGAACTTTGTTAATCTGACGTTTCGCCAAAGCAGCTATCAATTGGTTAGCAAATAATTTATCACCATATATCTAAAATAACTCTTCGTTTTAAGTAATTGATTTTTAATCGGGGATGTTAATAACAGACTGTTTTGCATCTGAAGTTCAATACTCTCTTTATAAAGCTCCAGATTGGGAGAAATAGAATTTTTTTTTATCAACGTCTTTACTCTTAACAACGAATGTACATATTTCACTAGTAATTCGTTTTTTTCCCCAATCCGACAGAGTATGAAATAATTTGCGCACGAATATATTGTTACAAACACCATAACTGTGGGTCAGACCAGCAGAGAGAGAAGAATCCTTTGGAGTCGTGTTATTAGTAACATAAGCAAAACTATAAATAATACAAATATACATATAACACAGGTTAGCAAATAATAAACCTAAAAGTGTGTGAATAATAATAAACAATAATAAACAAGCTCCATCGATGTCTAGGGGTAAATCAGTTTGTCATAGAAAAGTATAAAGTTCAGTTCAGTTCATGAGTGCCGAGGTAGATATTGTTGTTGTATTGTAAATCGCTTTGAGAGAGAGAGAGAGAGAGAGAGAGAGAGAGAGAGAATGAGAGAGAGAGAGAGAGAGAGAGAGAGAGAGAGAGAGAGAGGAGAGAGAGAGAGAGAGAGAGAGAGAAGAGAGAGAGAGAGAGAGAGAGAGAGAGAGAGAGAGAGAGAGAGGGAGTGAGAGAGAGAGAGAGATGGAACAGCTGCAGCAACAAGCAGACCTTTCTGTGCCTTTTGA
Source organism: Hemitrygon akajei (assembly GCF_048418815.1). Lineage (NCBI taxonomy): Eukaryota > Metazoa > Chordata > Chondrichthyes > Myliobatiformes > Dasyatidae > Hemitrygon > Hemitrygon akajei. Next base: position 477,751 of record NW_027332057.1, read on the forward strand.
TTCCGTTGCCCCCTTGTGGTCAATCGGCTATCACCCCTCTGTCCTTCAGCCAGACCATTCTTCTGTTGTGGAATCGTCACTCTGGAATGAGCGGACACATACACAAGTCCCCACCGACACTGCTGTAACACTGATAGCTTTACTGATCGATCTCCTGGTTCGTTCTCCGCAGCCCCAACCTTCCCGTGAGGTTTACCACACTGCTCAGGGTCCACTGGGTGTGGCTGAAGGGTGTCCTCTCCAGACCTGTCTTGTATCCCTACCAACGGGGTGTCAGCTAACCATCAATTCTGAATGACAGTGTCCATCAAATCATACCACTCCTGCAGTCCACTGAGGAATGTTAACGAGCAAACTGCTGTCCTTTCAGCGAAAAGAAATATAATCCAGGAAGAGTCACAATACATTCAATCAGCAGTCTCCCTCTCTCTCTCTTATCTGTCACAAATGTCCTTGCCTGTTTTTCGTCTCTCTCTCTTTCATGAGCAGCATAGTTCGTGGTACTCGGGGGGGGGGGGGGATGGGTAACTCTGCACCCCATTGTCCATCAGATCTGTTCATCACTCATAACAATATACTTTAAACGTATCCCATAATGTCCACTGGAAATTTCTTTTTGAGTTTGTTGAAAAGAAAAATGCAATCGGTTCTTTAATGAAATTAACAATATTTAAATCCTGAAGCAAAATAGAGTTGAACCATCCGTTGTCGATTGGACCTCTTGGCGTACTAGGCGCTGTCTTCGCGCGGGCTTTCGAGTGTCCGTATTTTTCGCCTCTGGGTTGGTTCGGTTCCTAGCTCCCGCGCTGTAAATTGCCCAGAGTGTTCCGTTACTAACATTACTCAGTATAAGAGTTTTCATCATACTCCTCTGCGCTTTCGTTACAGCCGCAGTGTTTTGTGGTCACAGAGACGGGGAGGGAGGATGAATATCGCGAAGACCGGTTGAGGAAAGTGAGATCGCGGATACGGTGTGGGAAGGACTCGGGTCAAGCGAGAGGGGTGGGGGAGGTCAGCGAGCTGGCATGGGTTGCTTGTTTCAGATAGACTATAGAATGGAAGCACTGTAATCCCAGAATGCCCTGCAGGTAGGGAAGTCCTCTAATCGCTCAGTGAAATTAAGGACAGTATTATCTGACTCACACTTTGCTACCTCATCCCAGTCTCTCTCTCTCTCTCTCACTCTCTCTCTCTCTCTCTCTCTCTCTCTCTCTCTCTCTCTCTCTCTCTCCTCTCTCTCTCCTCTCTCTCTCTCTCTCATCTCTCTCTCTCTCTCCTCTCTCTCAACTTCCAGTGTCTATTTCTCTCCCCAGCTCTTATAATCTCCTGTCTCCCTGTGTTCACCCGTCTCTCCAACCCCACCGGCCACCAGTACCTAAACCGCCTCTATCTCTCTCCATTGTCTCCCCAATCCTGTTTTCTCCCTCCCACCTCTCCCCTCCCACGTGTTTCTCTCTCTACCTGCCGTCAATCCTACCCTACCCATCACACAGCCGCCTCTCGGAGTCTCCCCTTCCGAGTTCTCTTCCAATTTCCCTCCTCACTCAGATTCCCAAATATTTCTCCTCACCCCAGAACTCTCGACTTTCCCGGCCCCCTCCCCCTCGTCTTTCTCTAACCCGTCGATCTCCCTCTACTTCACCGGTCTCTCTCCCAGACTCTCCCCCTCAGTCCCTCTGTCCCAAGTCTCTGCTTCATCTCTCTACCCTAGCTCTGTCATAGAATTATCCGTCTACCCCGCCCCCCCGTCCTTCTATTCTCAGACTCTCGCCCAACGTCTCTCTGCATTCCCCAGTCTCTTTTTTCCCCCACCCGTCTCTCCCATTCTCTCTATCCGGTCTCTCCGTAACACCGACCTCTCCCTCTACCTACCTCAACCACTCGCCCTCCCTCCGGACTATCCCCTCCTCCATCTGTTTCTCATCCAGACACTCTCTCGGCCCCCGGTCTCTGCAAAGTCCCACTCCACGTTTCTCTCTCCCGAAATATCACCCTCTCGTTTTCTATCGACACCAAACTCCCGACTCCGATCTCCCCATCTAACAACTTTTCCCCAACCCCTAATCGCTTTCCCACGCCAGATTCCTAGACTTCCTAGACCTCTCTACCCTCATCTTTCTCTTGCTACCTCATCAGTCTGTGTCCCCGTCTCTCTCACCCCAGTCCCTCTCTCCGTCTATCTGGCCGGCGTCCATTCCTTTCCCGGGTAATATCTTTTCTCTTCATTGACTGTTCAAGGGGGAATCATGGAGTGAAGATGGCGTCTACGTGTTTTATAGTTGAAATAATAAAATTTACTTGCTCGTAAATCAGATTCTCAGTGCCTCACTGTTCATTATTATAAGAGATGATTTTTGTAACAGTAGAGTTACCCACCCACCCATCATTAAAGTTGCCCACCAACAGGAAACGCCCTCTACACAGAGTTACCATCGAGATGGAGATTAATTGTACTGCTACCGTAAAGTTAACTAATTTGACAACGTATGTCTGTGATATTAAATCTGGTTCTAATTCTGATTCTGTTGCAGCGGGGATGTGTCATTCTGAATTAGTTGAAAGCCTGTCAGAACCTCGTGAGTCGAAGGGTTGTACTGAGCTGTAATATTCTATGTTCTGTGCTCTATCTAGTGTACCGCATCTCACCATTTAAGTCCAGTCGATTAATTATTCTTTAGTAGTTAATTGTTAATTAACTACCTTCAATACGCCTGATAATATTGCAGGATAATTTAACGACAATAGGACATAAATGTCAATGCCGGCCACAGGATGATAATGATAGTTTTGCTCAGAATGGACTGGTCAACTATTATGCAATCAGCAATTCTCCTCGGTGTCAGTATTACGCTGGTCATGGGGTATGAAGGGAAGTATCCGGACAAACAGGAACATTAGCGATAGTCAGGAATGGCCAGCGCCTAGTGGGTCATGTCTAACCAAACTTACAAAGCTTTACGAGGATGTTACCAGGGATGGTGTTGGCGGCAAGGCAGCGGGTGCCGTCTGCAGGGACGTCAGCAAGGAATTTCGCAAGGTTCCGTATGGGAGAATGCTCGGGATGGTTCAGTCGTTTGGCTTTCACGATGAGGTTGTAAATTGGATTCGCCATTGGCTATGTTGGGGAAGCTAGAATGTGGGAATGGACGGTTGTCTCTCTGATTGGAGGCCAGTGCCGAGAGGAGTGCCTTAGGGATCGTTGCTGTGTCTGCTGTTATTTGTAATCTATATCAAGATATCGATAATAATGTCGTTAACTGGATCAGCAAATTTGCCGATGACACCAACAATATGGGTGCAGTCCACAGCGAGGAAGTGTACCGGAGCAGGAGGCGGGATGTGGATCAGCTGGAGAGATGGGCTGAAAAATGACCGATCGGTTTTAGCCCAGACAAGTGTTAGAATTGGCACTTTGGGAGGACCAACCAGGGTTGGTCTGACACAATGAGAAATAGGGCACTGAGGAGTACGATAGCACAAACGAATCTGGGAATGCAGGACCGTAATTCAATGAAAGTTGTGTCGCAGTTACAAAGGGTCGTAAAAATGGAAGCTTTTCCCACATTGGCCTTCATAGACCAACATACTGAGTACAGGAGTGAGGATGTTATTTTGATGCTGTTTAGGACTTTACTAATTTGAAATGTTGTGTGCGGTTGAGCTCAACGAACTGCAGGAAAGATGTAAATAAGTTTGTATTTCTTACTGTATACGGATGTTTGCTTTACTCCCTGTTTTTAGTTTGTGTCGTTTTGTATATTTCATTTATTATTAATTTCAGAGCGAGACACGGATCCCACACCGGCCATGTGGATTCTGGGTTAAATGGATTAAGGTTTCAGTGTATCTACACCCGATACGATGAAACCATGATTCAGGGGTATTGGGATAAATTGGTGCGAACTTGAATTGTCATTCTGGAAGGTCGGTTCTTTTAATGAGAAGCTGCTCTGAAACCTTTTAAATGCTGGTTTTAAGATGTAGGTCTGCATTGGAAAAGATTGTTTTGAGGTCATTCTAGCATCTGCCCTGTAATATGTAAATGACAGGCCAGTTTAGATAACGTGGCGGTGTAGTAAATAGCTCAGCGATTTGCTTACGTCGTCAGCCCTAATTCCATAAGTTATCCAGCTGTCGTTCTGTGGTCAGATTAAATCGATTATTTCCCTCAGCCCTATTTCTCGGAACACTGTAACTGCAGAGTTGAAACTTTGTAAAATGTCCCGAAATTTCCACACTCCTAGCGGGACGCGGCTGCCCGCTGTCTTCCAGCCAGTATTCACTCTACCTACTACATCATCTGCCTTCTGTCAGGAAGCCAATTTTGAATCAACGCAGGGTTACCGAGATCCCATGCCCCCGACTCTCGGAATTAATACACCTACATCGACTATTCAGATTTTTCTGTTTGCTTTATTTCACTTTAACAAATAGTACAATCTGGCTCATATAGGACAACACACCTCTCAAAGCCACGTTGTCTCTCCGTAACCAGACTACGTTTCTCCAAATACTCATAAGTTCCATCTTCAATTATCCTCTACAATAGTTTACGCACTACTGATGAAAGACTCTCTGGTCTATACTTCCAACGAGTATCCCTATTATCTTGCTTCTACAAATGAATAACGTTTGCCGACCTCTAAACTTCTAGTTCTACATCCTTGGCCAGGAAAAACATAAATATCCTGTCCAGAAGCTCAGCAATGTCTTTGCTTCCTTTTCCAAATCACCTGGACTATATCCCTTCCGGCATCGGGGAATCATCTATCATAATGTTTTCCAAGTTTCTAGCGCATCCTCTTTCTCAGCGTCGTCATGTCCGAGCATATCTGCCTTTTTACCCTAAGTTCACATTGATCAGTGTATTCAGTGAGGAGCTTCACCGCCTCCTTGGACTCCAGACACAAGTATTCCTCTTTTACATCTGATCTGCCCAGACTCTCCCCAGTCTCCTCCTGTTCTTCACAGTGCAACTCGCCAAGGACTTCTCAAGTCCCCTTCTAACTTTTCTAAGTCCATTATTAAATTCTCCCCTGTCTGCATTGTGAACTTCCATAACCCTACCTGATCATTTCTCCCTAAATCTTAAGTACCTTTCATTCTTCCTCTTGACGAGTTATTCCAACTTTCTTGTCACCCAGAGTTATCTTATGCTATTATCCTTGTCCTGCGGCAATGAAACAAGTCCTTACTGAACCCCATAACAGGTCTCCCTAAACAATCTCCACATATCTGTTGCGTATTTCTATAGTTATATCATTTCCCAATGTACGTTCCCAAGTTCCTGACAGGTAGCAGCATAATTCTCCGACTTCCATTTAAACAGATTCCATGCTCCCTGGTCCTATCTCTGTGCAAAGTAAATCGAGGGCAGATCTGCCCTATTGCTCTGAAATGCTGCCCCACCAAGAGATCTGTCACCTGATACGTTTCTTTTAATAATATTAGATCCGGTATGGCTAGTCGCCAGTCCGCTAGCCTGCCTGTCTTCAGATAGTGACATGAATCCTTCCTGGACACAACTGAGAAATTATGCCATATCTAAACCTTTTACGCTGGGGAGATGCCAAAGAATATTGTGGAAGTTTAAGATACCCGTGCCAATAACATGGCCGATGTCCAATATCCGCTACTCGATCGTTTCTTTACTGTTCCCGTTGCACTTATTTGGTTGATCTGGTGGGCGGCTGTACAGAATGCTCCAAATGGGGAGATCGCGCCCTTCGTGTTTCTGTGTTCGTCTCCCAGTCTATTCACAAACGAACGCTCCACGTTGTCCTCCCTTTCTGCAGCTGAGATACTATCCCTGGTTTCCCGTCGCGCTCCCTTTGCACTCTGTTACCCGACCTTGTCCAATTTTCAACATCAGCAACCCGGAAATTCCTGAAGCCATCCCTGCCCTTGTGACAATCGAGTGTCTGTGATAGTTTGGAACATACTTCAAACAATGTAACAATCAGACCAGCAGCATTGAACGTTTGTATTGCTACCGACCTGAACTGTATGAAACAAGCAATCTTCCGCCAATTCTGCAATTTCCGGATGACCAGGCATATGATTGTTTGAATTTATGACATATTTGCCAAACCTGTTCATTGTAAAACGGCTTTATTTGACAACTCCTCTGAATTGTCATTAGAAGCAGGCGTTATCTACACAGATGGCCATTTAATGTAAACATATATTTCATTCCATTCCTCAGCTCTTCTCTGAATTTCCTCTGTGTCAGTGTATAGATACAAGTATTGGTGCACACGCTGAGAAGTTGCAACATTAACCCAAATTGTTGTAAGATGTATACTGGCGAACTCAAATATCTGTCATGGTAAAAATAGTTTTTTTTTTGCCATTTCAGGGAATGGGCGACAGAGGGCATCCAAAATAATATGAAATTAGCTGATATAGAAAATAGCAAAATCATCGATTTTCTGCGTTTTTCCACCTCGGCATCTTTCTGATTGTCGCTGTTGTGCCGAAGTTTTCTGCGGACTCTATTTGCCATAACGATATGACATACGGTTAACCCGTTAAAAACCAGTATTAAGCCGATTGGAAGCAATGGGGTTAAAATACTGATCAGTAATTGATATCCTCTCCACACGAGTGAAGTAACGTATTCATATGTGCGGGTGCACCGCCACGGTATGTTGTCAATGATGACAGAAGGTTCAATGATAAAGTAAAACGGGGCACATTTCCCGCAGCTCAGTATAACCACGGTCACGATAACCACCGTTGCTGTTCTCTCGGTGCAGTATCGCTCCCGCAGCTTTCGACAACATATTGCGATGAAGCGATCGAAGGTAAAACTGACCGTAAACCAAACTGAACAGTCCGTCGTTACGACCCGAAATACAAGTGTCAGAGCGCATACAGGAGTGATGAGCAGGGATCTGGAATAAATGTAGATATTGTTGGTCTGTTCCACTAAAGCGACAATGATAACCGCCATCAGATCCGCTGTTGCCATTCCAACCAGGTAACGGGTGATGCATTTGGAGAGTCCGCATTTTCCCCGAGATAGGATCACAATCGCCGTTAAATTAACTACAAGGAAATTGAATAAAAAAGAAATATCGTCAGTGGCAATTCACTGAACTTCCATTATAACGATGCTATGCAGAATATGGTTTAGCTGCAACTGATCAATGACCCCTCCCCCCGATTCCTACAGGGGATGGTCTGTGGAAGTGGAAAGCGGGAATCCACTGTGTGCGGTCTCCGTCGCTGCACGTCCGGCTGGAGGACAATAACGGATGTGAGTGTCAGTGGATTGGCGACATTCCCACAGTTCAGAGCGAGGCATCCGAGTTCCACGACCTACGTACCGGTGAGCAGTCGATCGCTCCTGTAAACAACACCATTTCCATTATTAGAGGTGAAATAGCTGAAGGGATTGTTTGTAGCGGTGACAAAGTGGCAACAAGGAGATACAAAGGCCATCATTTAAATAAGCTGCTACTTTGTATAAGGTCGAAGTGTCTGCACTGATAGAGACTCGGACCTAGAGAAGCAGAGACCAGCATCACTTCAGAAAGCCTAGCGAGGAGAAATAACAATATCGACTCCAACTTAATTTACAAAAGAAGAAAATACTACGATCGAAGTATGGAAAATGGAAATAAAACCATTAGATGCCAGAATCCTCCATTCCGGAAACACGTTTCAACCGTCGGTAGCATCTGTGCTCAGTAACAGTGCGGATACCGCAGCAGAGTAACGACGGCACCATACATAAAGTAACCAGCTCCGGCATCTTACCGGGGACACCAACCGCTACAAGTGTAGGATAGAAAATGGCCGCGATGTAGTAAATCGCCGGATATTCCATATTCCGTCAGAAGCAGCGTTCAGCTGTACGGAGCGTTTCAGCTGCTCAGATTGATTGGTGATCGGGTTAGCAGACTTTTATTGAGAAGAAAGCAATTCTACTGAGGCAATTAGCGTGGCTATCACGTCAGGGACATTAGTGACAACCAACTTCACAAACAATTACGTTAAGCTATTTTAACTCACTGTCCCCGTGTCATTAACATGACTCCTCAAGGGATATTGCAATCTATTTACTTTAAAACAAAATATGATGTGAATTTTCCATGTTATTTTCTATGATACCTGGCTTCAGCTATTAAAATTGGATATTTTTTAATATATCTGTGTTGCTTTTAAAGTTGGCATTCACCTTGAAGTCGATTTATTTTGTAACATTTGACGGAGCACATTCTCTTCTGAAATTGAGGGAAGGAGTTTGTTCTTGCGGGTGAAATTGAGAACACTTCTTTATTAAAGGGGAGCATTCGTTCATTCTTTTCTTTCGTTTGTTCCAGTCATTCCGGGCGGTGTGAGTGATGGAACTAAAAATGACAGCTGACATGTATTACAATAACACTGCACTTATATTCCTCCAAACAATTTAAAAAATATTCCAGAGACCTGTGATCAAAAAGGGAGCGTGTCCTGGGAAATTAGCGAGGGCTGTGGGCAGTTTGAAGGACAATGTTTTCCAGCGCACACATGGGCCGTTTTGAAGGAACCTGACCTCTTCCAGCGAATGACTTGACCACCCCGCACCCGGGCCCTGCGATGCAGTCGATTAAACTTTAAAGATATTCTCAAACCAGCCGCAATTCTACCAGAATTTCGCCATCCATTCTATGTTTGAACAAAAGTAACAAGTAAAATCTGTGAACATTCCGCAGGTTTTCAGACTACTATTTGCCACGAAGTTGTCTGTCTTTCTCCTGATTTGCTTTCAGGTATATTGTCTTTCATACAAACAGAGCAACGTAGAAAACCTACAGCACACCATAGGCTCTTCGGCCCAAAAAGTTGTGCCGAACATGTCCCTACCTTAGAAATTACTAGGGTTAGTCATAGCCCTCTATTTTTCTAAGCTCCATGTACTTATCCAAAAGTCTCTTAAAAGACCCTATCGTATCCACCTCCACCACCGTTGTTGGCAGCCCATTCAACGCACTCACCACCGTCTGCGTAGAAAATTTACCCCTGACGTTTCATCTGTACCTACACCCCAGCACCTTAATCCTGTATCCTCTTGTGGCAGCCATTTCAACCCTGGGAAAAGCCTCTGACTATCCACACGATTAATGCCTCTGATCATCTAACACACCTCTATCAGGTCACCTCTCATCCTCCGTCGCTCCAAGGGGAAAAGGCCAAGTTTTCACTCAACCTGTTTTATAAGACTATCCGTAGTATAAGTATGTGCAGAACAACGGATGTGGTCAAGCTCACCTGTCAATCACACTTCCTTCTGCTCCTGCAGTGCACCGCTCCGTGCCGATTGTGGTTCTCGTACCGATGAGCGGACCTCGGCTTATTGGAGAGAGTCTCACCACTCTGTTTCCATTGTGGAACTCGTACTAATGTGCGTTACTCGGTTGACTCGAGCAAGTAATACCTCTTCCTTCAAATTCATTCTCCCAAAGAGAATCACTGCGTAACGTTCCGGGTTGAACTCCATCTATAACTTCTCAGCGCTGCTCTGCGTCCTGTCACTGTCCTGTTGTAATCTGTGACAACCTTCTACACTGTCCATAACTGCACCAACCTCCACATCATTGCAAATACAATAATCCACCCTTCCACCTCCTCATCCAAATCATTCATGAAAACACAAATGCCAGGTTCTCTAACTGATCACTGCAGGACACCACTGGTCACCATCCATCGAGAAAACGCTCCATCCAGAATTATCCTCTGCCTTCTGTGGGCGTCAGTCCTGAATCCACCAGCCAACTCTCCCTGGATGCCAAGCCTTCTGCCGCTATGAACGGTCCTACCATAGTTAACCGTATCAAATGCCTTATTAAAATCTATTTATACCAGATCAACTTCTCTACCTTTACCAATGTGCTTAGTCACATCCTCACAGAACTGAACCGGGCACGTGAGGCATGACCTACCTCTCCCAAAACCATTCTGACTCTCCCAAATCAGGGTCTCCCAAACCTTGGAAATTCGGTTTCTAAGAATGTTCTCCAATAATCTGCCCATCACTGAAGTAGAATTCACTGGGCTATAACTTACAAGGACATCCTTACTCCCTTTCCTGAGCAAAGGGATAATATTTCCATTTCCAATCCGCTGATACTGCATGTACGGCAGTGATAACGCAAAGGTAATCGCCAAGGGCGCAGCAATCTCTTCCTCCGCTTCCCAACGTAACCTGGGGTTTCTCGCAACTTCATAAGATAACTTATCGATCCGAATGTTTTTCAATCGTTCCTGTACATCCTGTTTTCTAACCTCGTCCTGTTGTCGCACATAAGCCCGTTTGACGCTTCCTCACAAACGCCAGGATCTCTCACTGGTGAAAATTGAAGTGAAGTCCTCATGAAGGATCTGTCCCACCTCCACCGGCTCCAGCCGTGTGTTTCATCTCTATCCCTGACCGGTCCTACTCTCACTCTAGTCATCCTCTTCTTCACACACATCTAGAATGTCGCGGGGTTTTCATTAATCCCGCTGTAGGCCTTCTGTAGAAGTTTCAAGTTCTCCTCATTCTATTCTTCAGCTCGTCCCTGGCTGCCTTGTAACTCTACAGCCGTGTCCGATCCTAGCTTTCTAAACCTGGTCAGCTTCTTTCTTTCTCTTGACCTGATGATCCACATCTCTGTCAAACATGGCTCCTTCATCTATCCAGAACCCTAAGCAAGTGCTGTCTAAAATAACTTCTCATTTCCGTTGTGCATTTTCCAGGGTGCATCCGTTCCCAGTTTCAGCTCTGAGATTCCAGCCTAAAACATCATAATTCCATTTAGCCAATTCATTAATTTGGAAACCGGGCCTGTTGGGAGTGGGCAGTGTGGTTAGTTCGGGGACTGACATAGGTTCGTAGGGAGAGATCCCGTGACGTGATTCATTTGGTGACTGACACGCGGGTGTGAGGAGAGAGAAGGGCAGTGTGGTTAGTTCGGGGTCTGACATAGGTTTGTGGGGAGAGATCGGGGTAACGGGATTCGTTTGGGAACTGACACGATGGTGTGGAGAGAGAGCAGGGCAGCGGGATTAGTTTAAGGACTGGCACAGGGCTATGGGGAATAAGCTGGGACAACGGGGCAGTGGGGTTAGTTTGGGGTGACACGAGGCTGGGAGACATTGCGGGATGGTGGCATTACTTTGGTACTAGCACAGGTCTCTGGGATTAGTGTGTGTCCCCGTTTACAAAAGGTGGGTGCTAGTACAGAGTGAAGCACACTAAAAAACGAATTTTACTGTATTTATCAATTTTTGTGTTGTTCCATAAATAGCTAAAATGACAAATCGAGCTCCCCAGCCCCATCCCTCCATCCAGTAGCTCCCCCTAACGGCCCAGCCCTGTATTCTCATGCTTTCACTCCAGCCTTCCTTTGACCTCCAGGCTACGGAATCCCCGAGCCCAGGGGCACCGCCAAACACACGAGTGCCCTGACTTCTGATCACCCACCCACCGGACAGGCTCTCCCCCGTGGATCACGGAGTGAGGTAAATCTCCATTCTTCCCTCATCTTTCTACAGTTTCTTCGGCCTCACGACCTATCGACCCGAAACACTTCGCAAGCGAGGACCCTCGGTATACACACTGGGGATGTTCCCGCGCCTTCAGCACCCTTACCGCTGGGACAGGACTGCAGACTGGAAAGAGGGCTGGCTGTATCCCATCCGCGTCCAAACTCCCCACCTCCCCCACCCCGGGGCACTCCACCTCTCGCCGGCAGGCAGGCACGGTCCCGATCGGGAAGGACAAGGGGCGCCACAGAGGGCAGGAAGTCGATTTCAGTGGAGGGTCGCAGAGGCAGTGAGGGTTAGGTCGGAGAAGGGGAGAAAGGGCATCATGCATAGGGAAGGCGGGAGAGGAAGGGAGGGTCGTCGCGAAGGCGGGTTAGAGAAGCAGATCGCGAGATGGGGTGGAGAGGGGGATCAATGTGACAGGGAGGAATGGAGTTGTGACTTACCCCGTAACAGGTTAAATAACCAGCAAAATGGACACACCTGGAGTCTGAGTCTACCGTTATGAACTCTATTTTATCTGTAACTACGTGAATAAAGTTATATAAAACAAGATAAGGTAAACAGGTTAGCAGAGTATATAGGTGTGTAAATAAGCTTCCCCAGCTCAGGTGATTAGGTGACACAGTCGCACGGTGGGATGGTAAGTAATCAGTTCAGTTCTGGAATTTGGTTTGAGTAGAGTTGGAGAAAGAGAAATAGTGTTGGTTTGCCTTCCAATGCCGATGCCGATCCTTCACGTCGTCCTCCTGTTCCCGAAACTTACTTAGTCACAAACGTGTGTCCACAGAAAGGGACCATTTCTACGGTAACGCTATCAGCCCAGGCCAGGGATAAACACACCGATAGCTCTCCACCGGTCACTCCTTTGTCCACACTGTGAGCAAAAACCCCACCCTCGTCGTGGGCACACAAAACTCACCAGTGTCCTCGTTTCCTCTGGCGTATTGAGTATCCTGTGTGTCTCGTGTGTCTGATTAAAAAGTCGACTGACCCTGCATATATCTCCAAGTGCTGAACACGAGCTGTCCATCGTATAGCAACGTCTTTCAGTTTCCAGGACAACTCACAGACTTTCTCTCTATCTCTGCTGAATTAGCACTCAAACTGTTCGCTACCTCTCTTTCTTGTTAAAGGAACAGTCTACTTTAGAATAATCATTCAAATCTCGTCACACCTCTCTCCTTTTAGAAAACAAAATTGATGAAATAGCAAAATCATTGTCTTAACTAACGATTATATAGCTCAAAGCAATACATGTGTAATTATCAGGTAACATAGTAAAGCATTACAAACTTAAACTTAACATCTAGACAAACAATCTGCTACAATATTGTCAGTACCTATCACGTGTTTTATTTCCATATCATACTGTTACAAGATCAGACTCCAGTTAAGCAACCTTCTATTCTTATCATTCATTTTACCCAGAAACACTAACAGATTATGGTCAGTGTAAATCACAAGTGGTTTCTGCGCAGGGCATATGTAGACATCGAAGTATTTCAATGATAGCAGCGCTTTTTCAACGGCGGCGTAATTCTTCTGATGCACATTAAATTTCTTTGAGAAATAAGCTACTGGATGTTCAATTACATCATCATCCTTTTGCAACAATACCGCCCCAGCAGCTTCACCACGAGCGTCTACCGCCATTGGAAACGGTTTATTGAAATCAGGTGCTTTGAGCACAGGGTGATAACACAGAATGGTTTTCAGGCGGTCAAATGTCTCCTGGCAAAGGTCAGTCCACACAAACCTTTCACTCTTCCCTAAGAGTTTAGTTAGGGGGGGAGCGATGTCTGCGAAGTTCTTACAAAACTTACGGTAATACCCAACCATTCCCAACAACCTTCGTAACACTTTCTTGCCCGTCGGAACGCGAAATTCAGCAATAGCCTGACCAGGTGCCAGTTGGCTCTGGTCTACTACATAGCCAAGATACGTGACAGTGGCGTGACCAAATTCACTTTTAGCAAGTTTTACAGAGAGATTTGCCTTGGGCAGCCTTTCAAACAGTTTCTCTACGGCTGGTATATACTCCTCCCTGGTGTTAATCCATGCAACCAAGTCATCAGTATAAGCCCCTGTATTCTCTAAACCCTAAATCACTGAATTCATCGTCCTTTGGAACGTCCCTGGAGCATTTTCCATCCCAAAGGGTAAAACATTGTACTCATATAATCCAGATGTGGTCACAAATACAGATATTTCTTTAGCTCTTTCTGTTAAAGGAACACATCTGTAACCTTTCAACATATCAAACTTTGTAAGGTATTTAGCTTTCCCCACTCTGTTAATACAGTCATCCACTCTTGGAATGGAATAAGCATCTGACTTAGTTACTGCATTATCTTTTCTGTAATCAGTACAGAATTTCATACTCCCATCCGACGTAGGGACAATCACGCACGGTGACGCCCAGTCTGAAGTGGATGGCCTAATTATGCCGGCTGTTAGCATGCATTCAGTTTCTTGTTCAACCATTATATTTTTGTCTTGGCTCATTGTGTAAGGGTGCTGCTTAAAGGGATCAAATTCATCTACAATTACGTCATGCACCGCAGCCGTACACGGCCTTGGAAGGTCAGGGAATAAATCTTTATACTTGTTAATTAAACTCTTCAGTTGTTTTCGTTGCTTTGACTGCAAATGTTGTGTCTTTCCATCAAGATACTTCAAAACATCAGAATTGCTGAGTCTTGTGGAAACTACAGGGAACTCTGGTATCCCAGTACCAGACACCACAATCTCCTCCGTTGTCATAACAGTACTCACTGGTGCAGGGTCGGGGTCATGATAACGTTTGATCATATTTATGTGGACGAGCTGGGTAGCCTTTCACCGCTCAGGAGTCCTAATAACATAATTTAAAGAATCAACTTTCTAAATTATTTCATATTGTTCACTAAATCTCGCTTGAAGGGGGTTGGTAAGGAGAGGGAACAGCATCAGGACCCTTTCTCCAGCACGATGTCTCCGCTCCCTCGCTCTTCTGTCATACCCCTGTTTCATGTTTATCTGAGAGTGCTGTGAATTCTGCTTCACAAGGTCACAAGCCGTGTTACATCTGCCTCTGAATTCTAAGCATGCTCATACTCACATTCTGATCTGACTATTGCTCTCTGAGTAGGGTCAAAGGTGACACAATGTGCTTAGCTCTCAATTCGTTAACTGTCCCCTGGAATGTTTTCGAAGTAAAGTTACTTCAGATTGGATTTATTTTGGTAGACATACCATTATGAAAAATTTGATAAGTGCTTTTACTAGTCTTGGCCTTGATGTTCCTGAGAGGCACCGCTTCATGGAACCTAGATATTGCACATATGATGGTTAACACACACTCATAACCAGCTGCTGTCCGTGGCAATGGGCCAACACAATCCACTATGATCCCGGAAAAAGGTTCACCAAAAGCAGGTATTGGTCTAAGTGGTGACGCTGGGATCACGTGATTAGGTTTTCCCGCAACCTGACAGGTATGGCAAGTCCTGCAAAAGTTAACAACATCCTTCCTTAAGCCAGTAGAATTCCTTTATAATTCTATTTACTGTCTTCCTCACTCCAGAGTGTCCACCTAAAGGCATACTATCAGCCATGTTTAAAATCTCAGCCCTGTAAACTTCCGGGACCACACCCTGATGTTCAATGGCCCAGTCCTCACTTGCAGGCACAGTAGGTGATCTCCACTTCTTCATTAACACCCATCCTTAAGATAATATCTTACTGACTCTGTCTGAATTTCCTCTTCTGTGAGAGCTGTCTCCTTCAACGCAGCAATTTCAGAATCTCGACTTTGTTCCGCTATAAATTCATCTCTGGACAAGAACAAACCTTTCTTACCGTCCTTACTACCCACATCCTGATGCAACATGGAAGGCAGAAAAGACTCTCAAAAATTCTCATAAATTAAACCCCTGTCTTTGCTAATGCGTCAGCAGCTTTTTTTAGACATGTTTCGCGTCACTGCGCATGTGCGTTTCACATCAGAGTCTGTGCGTGGGTCGTCAGACACAAGCTTGCTTGTTAGCTGTATTGTTGTATAAATTTACCCTGGATAGCTGCCAACCTAATATTTACCAAACCCAGTACCATTACTAAGCTTACGAAGACAATGTTTACATTATTAAAATTCCCAAACAACCCATCCATTCTGTTCTATCGACTTTTAGCTTGACTCGTCTCCATAGTAACCCAGTCACGTGGTCTCTCAAAACCAATACAATCCTTTCTCTCCACATTGCAATCGTGAAAAACAACTCCACAACTTGAAGGTGTTTACTGCCTACTGCGAAAACAAAATTCAACAGAGTTTCACATACTTTTACAGGACATTGTCCTGCAAGCAGGGTCAAAGGTCGCGATACCAGTCCAAACTTCCCAAGTTCTGTATTCAAAAATCCAGAAACAGCACCTTTCTTCATATTTCTAATCAAATTCACATCATCAACTTTCAACTCATCACCAACTTTTAGAACAACGTCTAACACAAATGACTGAGAATCCTCAATTTCCACTGGCACCAAGGTTAACCCTTTATTCACCGAACCAAGTCCATCTGGCTCAAAATGTCTGCGTTCCTTTTCAACCGAGTCAGACACATCAGACCTTAACTGAATTAAAACGCAAGGTTCAACACCCTGGAAATTCACAGGTGCTTCGACAAACTGAACACAGGCAATCGGGACAGTTGCCTCTTCTAGGCTTTCAATACCAGTCCCAGTTTCAAATTCCAGGTTCCCCTGATCCTCCCAGTTACTCTCTGGGAAACTCCCATCCGGAGTAAACTCAACCTTGTGGGTTAAAACAACCTCGACTGCTAACGCAGCAGACTCCCGCAAGGTAGCGGCATCCTTTTCATCTCGGTATGTCCTTACATAATCGGGAACACACTTCCTAAAGTCTTCAATCACTATCAGCTCTTTCAAGCTGTCCAAGCCTTCAGTTACCTCTTCCGAAGTATACCAGCCCTTGTGGTACACCTGTTTCTCATGGACAAACTCCACGTAGGTTTGTCTCCAGGACTTCCCTAAATCTCTGAACTTTTGTCTATAAGCCTCCGGAACCAACTCATGGACTTTAAGCACTGAATCTTACACTTTATCATAATTCTTTGACTGTTCAACGGTCAGGGCAGAATACGACTGCTGAGCCTTCCCCTTCAACACACTTTGTAACATGATAGCCCACTCATCCCTCGGCCATTTCCGACTCTGGGCCACTTTTCGAAATGTAGGAAATACCGGTCGATCTCACCTTCATCAAATGGTGATACTAACATAATTTCTTGGCTGATATTAAAAGGTACCTCCAGCTCCTTACCCGCACCTGACGCTTGAACATGTCGCTCCCACACCATCCTCTTGAACTGTCTCTGTTTTCTGCCTCTTCAGACTCGAACTGTTTTAAATTCAACTCACACTCATACCTCAGTTTTGCTAACTGAAGGTGAACCTCAGCCTCATTAAGTACTTTACCTTCAGCAAATATTTCCAACAACTCCTCTTCAAATTTCCCCCCGGCTACATAATGCCGTGCTACTAGCAGCTGTATCTGAGCCTTCTTCATGCGAGTGGTCACCTTAACCTTTAACTGACGAGCAATTCCCAACAGTACATCCCTCTTAGCATCATCCAACGCCTCCGGGGTTGGTTCTGCTACAAACCTATTAACCTCAAACTCCATTTCTGCTGATAATCCACTCACACTAATCGAAAGGGAAGTTCACCAATCAAATCAAAAAGTCATTCAAGCCCCGAACAAATTTTAGAATGGCTCCCACTGGTTTTTGTTCATATCCGGGACGAGCGCCCAATTTACTCATATCCCGGAAAGAGGCCCCAATTTGTTACGTACCCCGTAACGGGTTAAAAAGAACCAGCGGAAATGGACACACCTGGATTCTGTGTCTTTCGTTATAAACTCTATCTTATTAGTAACTAACTGAATAAAGTAATATAAAACGAGATAAAGTTAACAGGTTAGCAGAGTATAGATATGTGTGTGTGTGTGTGTGTGTGTGTGTGTGTGTGTGTGAGTGTGTGTGTGTGTGTGTGTGTGTGTGTGTGTGTGTGTGTGTGTGTGTGTGTGTGTGTGTGTCTGAGAATGTCGATGCCGATCCTCCACGTCGCCCTCCTTGTTTCCGAAACTCACCAAAAAAGTCACCAACTTGTGACCACAGAAAAGGGGATGCCGTCTTCTGTTGGTGGAGTTATCAACCCCAGACCAGGGTTAAACACACCGATAGCTCCCGACCCGTCACCCCTCTGTCCACACTGCGAGCAAAAACCCCACCCTTGTCGTGGTCACACAAAGCTCACCAGCGTCCTCCTTGCCTCAGGGGTCGTGTGTCTCCTGTGGTGTGTCTTGTGTGTCTCTGGTGTGTGTCTCCTGTGGTGTGTCTTGTGTGTCTCCGGTGTGTGTCTCCTGTGGTGTGTCTTGTGTGTCTCCGGTGTGTGTCTCCTGTGGTGTGTCTTGTGTGTCTCTGGTGTGTGTCTCCTGTGGTGTGTCTTGTGTGTCTCTGGTGTGTGTCTGATTAAAAAGTCAACGACCTTGTATATATCTCCAAGTGTTGAACACGAGCTGTCCATCACATAGTTCCGCCTTTCAGTTTCCAAGGCCACTCACAGACTTTCTGTCTCCCTGCTGCTGATTTAGCATACAAGCTGTTTGCTCCCTCTCTCTCTCGTTTAAAGGAACAGACCACTTTAGAATAATCTTTCAGATCTCGTCACAATCTATACATAGCTACAAGATCTGTGATATATTCGCACATTTTTAAGAAAGTTTTATTGTTAGAATCTCAGCTGACGGCGAAAATTGCAAAATCATGCAAAATTTCATGGACGTACATGTATGTGTAAGTCACGTGAGCCCTTTTCCCGCTCCCATTTTACCGCAGATCTGCCTTGTTTCCGAGGCTCCGCCCCCAGCTCTGATGACATGAATTACAGTCCTGACTTTCCTTCAGTTCTGTGTTGAAGCGGGTCGGCGGCGGCGGCGGATCGTCTGTAGGATCCGGATTAGGAGACGATCATTACCCCCAGAGTCGGGAATCCGGGGGAGGGTTCACTGTCCGGGCGTGAAAACAAGTTCTCATCGGTGAGTACTGAGGCTGGTCCCGAGAGTGGACGTCTGATGTAAGGTAATGCACCCAGTTAACTTCCCCGATCTGGCGGCCTCCCTGCGCTTGCTGGACAGAACCTGCCGGGGTCGGTCTGTGTTGTGGGACCTTCACAACATACCGACTGAGATGAGCCGCCGCTCGGCCTCTCTTGCCCTGGTCCTAGGAGCGTGATGAGGTGGTGATACCGAGACCGCACTCATCCATTGTGCTTTATCCCGGGAACTTTACCTTCCTCACACGGCCCCGCGTCGGGTCCAAACTTCACCGGGATCGATAGCCGGTGTCTACAATTGTTTTACATCATTCCAGGGCACGGGAAGCGGCCCTTCCACCTGTTGTGTTCTTGCAGACAGAGAAGGTTAAACCGAGTAATCGCACCAGCGGGACACTGCTCCATCTGTCTGAGTAGATCCATCTTTCACCCGTTCAGACAAGGCAGTGAGATCCAGATCTCTCACGGACTCTCGTTTTGGGTGGCCATCGTTGTGTTTATTTTTGTTGAATCCATGCCACTGTTCCGACTTGCCGAAGCGCAGCCAATGGTTCCGGTTTTATATCCCCATTAAATGCAACAAATAAGCCTTTTCCAGTTATCTGGGCTTCTCGAAAGTGTACAGTGAACATCGAGTTAGACTGTGAGGTCAAGAGTCCAACTTATCACCGGGGAACATTCAACGTGCTTACAACAGCAGCCTGGAAGGTTTCCTGGAGCCTGGTGTTCTGTGTTTTCAATGTTATTTTAAATCTCCGACCCGGCTGAGAAGAGAGAATAGCGAGGGTTATGAGGATCTTTGATGCTGCCTGCTTTACTGATGCAATGGGAAGTGCAGTCACAGTCCAGGGAGGGGAGTCTGGTTTCTGTCATGTCCTCAGCGGTGCCCACAGTTTTCTGCAGTTCCTTGCAGTCAAGGGTAGAGCGGTAGCCTTATGAAGGCGTTTTGTATCCGGATGGGACACTTTCTGTGGCGCTTTGATAAGGATTGGAGAGGGGCAATGTGCCTAAGCCAAAGTTATTGTTGTTTGATCTAGGTTTGTCTTTTTAGGATCTTTTTCTGTCGTATTATTCAGTCCCCGTTTATTGTTGAATGACCAGCAGTGAGTGTCCTTGATCCCTCACCCACATGGTTCCGTCCCCTCATTCACTCACATCTTGTGGAACCTCTCTCCAGCCCGTCTGTACCCACTTCAATGATGTAAAGTATATCAGTAAAGTTACCTGTAACATTTGACTCATTGTGAAGTATTATCTTTCACCTTTTATCTCACTGAGTTTTTCCAGAAATCTTTTTTTTTTGTTAGAACTACCAGAGGTTTAATTGAATGCAACAGCTGGTAAGGTAAGAGTTACAAGCTACGAGCCCAGGGCGTGGCAGGAAACATTTAGCATGTATAGAGCAGTAGTCGTTTGGCAGGAGAGAAGGAGTGGGATTAAGGCGAGCCTTTACTGTTCGGCTGCCGGTGACTCGCGGTGTTCCACAGCGGTCTGTGACGGGACCGATTCTTTTTACCTTATATGTCAATGATTTGGATGATGGTATTGATGGTTGTTGCAATGATTGCAGAGGATATGAAGGGTGGTAGAGGGGCAGGTAATTTTCTGGAGAAGGATTTAGGACAGATTAGGAGGACGCGCAAAGATGTGGCAAATGAAATAAAGTGTCGGGAAGGATACGGTGATTTACTTTGGTCGAAGAAATTAACTGGTTTACTATTTTTTTAAATGGACAGAAAATACAAACAACTGAGACGCAAAGGGACTTGGGAGATATTGCACAGGATTCCAAAAAGGTTAATTTGCAGATTGGTTCAGTGGTGAGGAAGGCAAATGCAATGTTAACATTCATTTCAAGAGGACTAGAATGTAAAAACAAGAAAGTCATGTTGAGATTTCATAAAGCACCGGTGAGGACTCACATGGAATGCTGTGAACAGTTCTGCATCGCTTATCTTAGACTGAATGTGCTGAAACAGGTGATGGTTCAAAGGAGGTTCACGAAAATGGTTCCAGGATTCAGCGGCTTGTCAGATACAGAGCGTCTGATGACTCTGGGTCAATTAATCACTGGAATTCAGAAGACTGAGCGGGGCCCTAATGGATCATATCAAATGGTGAAAAGCATTGATAGAGTGGATGTGGAAATGGTGCTTCCTCTGGTGGAAGAGTCTATGACCAGAGGTCACAGCTTCAGTAAAGAGGGGCGCCCTTTTAGAACGGAGATGAGGCGGAATCTCTTTAATCAGAGTGGTGAATCTGTGGATTTCCTTGCCGCAGGCAGCTGCGGAGGCCGTTTGTATGTAGATTTAAGGTGGAGGTATCGGGAGGAAGGCAGAAGTTTGGGGAAAGGCAGAAGATTGGAGCCGAAGAAAAGCGTCACGATAAAATGACGGAGCAGACTCAATGGCCCAAATGGCCCAATTCTGCTCCTATATCTATGGTCTTAAAGGGTGAAAGCAGCCATTACAGTTTTTAGTTTCACCGTTACAAAATGGCTGCAGCATTAACACTTGTCAGAATGAAGCTCACAGCATGTGATGTTGTTTGTTATTTCTTTTTTAGGTTATTTTAGGTTCATCAGCTTAAAAATGTTTCTTGATTTTGTAGCTTTTTAAAACATTAGCTTGGAATGATTTGTGTTTTCTGGGAAATGGACTTACGTAGAATGCTCAGTTAAGATTTATTCCCCTACAGCGCAGAAACAGTCCTTTCAGCCCATCTAGTCCGTCACATTCTCTGCCTGGACTCATCCACCTGCCCGCAAACCACAGCCTCAATACTTCTCTCATCGATGTACCCACGCAAACTTCTCTTAGACACTGCAATTGAACCCGCATCTACCAGTTCCGCTGGGAGCTGATTCCACATTCGCCCTTCCCTATGAGTGATGTAGTTCCCGCTCCGATTCCCCTTAAATATTTCACTTGTCATCCTAAATTCATGACCTTACCAAAAATAAGGGGCAAATAACTAAATGCTTTCCATAGAACCATAGAAAATTACAGCACAGAAACAGGCCTTTTGGCCCTTCTTGGTTGTGCCGAACCATTTTTCTGCCTAGTCCCACTGACCTGCACCTGGGCCATACCCTTCCAAACCCCTCTCATCCATATACCTGTCCAGGTTTTTCTTAAATGTCAAAAGTGAGCCCGCATTCACCACTTCATCTGGCAGTTGATTCCACATTCCCACTCCTCTCTGCGTGATCCCTTTAAACTTTTCCCCCTTCACCCTTAACCCATGACCTCGGGGTTTTTTCTCCCCTGGCCTCAATGGAAAAAGCCTGCTTGCATTCATTCTATCTATACCATTCATAATTTCATACACCTCTATCAAATCACCCCTCATTCTCCTACGCTCCAGGGAATAAAGTCCTAACCTATTCAACCTTTCTCTATAACTCAGTTTCTCAAGTCCTGGCAACATCCTTGTAAACCCTCTCTGCACTGTTACAAACTTATTAATATCCTTCCTGTAATTAGGTGACCAAAACTGCACTCAATACTCCAAATTCGGTCTCACGAATGTCTTATACAACCTCACCACTACATTCCAACTCTTTTACTCTATACTTTGATTTATAAAGGCCAATGTAACAAAAGCTCTCTTTACAACCCTATCTACTTGCGACACCACTTTTAGGGAATTATGTATATGTACTCCCAGATCCCTCTATCTTTCTGCACTCCTCAGTGTCCTACCATTTACCTTGTATGTTCCACCTTGGTTTGACCTTCCAAAGTGCAACACCTCACACCTGTCCGCATTAAACTCCA
The DNA here is from genome assembly GCF_048418815.1 of Hemitrygon akajei. Taxonomy (NCBI): domain Eukaryota; kingdom Metazoa; phylum Chordata; class Chondrichthyes; order Myliobatiformes; family Dasyatidae; genus Hemitrygon; species Hemitrygon akajei. Next base: position 500,162 of record NW_027332057.1, read on the forward strand.
GCTACCATTTTTCTGCCCATTCCTCCTTCAACATCTATTCACCCTATATCCAGCCTGTATCCCACCACCTCAATGATATATATCAACCACTTTGTTCAACCTCTGTCCAGTCTGTATCGCACCACCTTAATGATATATACCAACCATCTTGTTTAACCTCTGTCCAGTCTGTATCCCATCACCTCAATGATATATATCAACCATCTTGTTCAACCTCTGTCCAGCCTGTATCCCATCACCTCAATGAGATATATATCAACCATCTTGTTCAACCTCTGTCCAGTCTGTGTCCCCCACCTTGAGGATATACATCGACAATCCTGTTCAAACTCTGCCCAACCTGTATCCAATCCCTCAGTTCTATATAACAACAATCATGTTCACCCTCTGTCCAGTCGTATCCCATGAACTCACTGATATATCTGCAATATTTATTCTAACATTTGTTTTCGCTGTGAATTACTTTCTTCCTCCTTTTCCCTAACGGAGTCTTCCAAGAATTTTTTGTTTTGTTTTGTTTCTTTTTTTCTCTCTAGAAACAGCAGAAGGTTAACTGCATGCAGCTCGAGGCAGGGCTAAATTAGCCATTAGAATTTTTGTCTCACAGTTATAAATTGTCTGTAGAGTTGATCCTTGTCACAATGAAACTCACAGCTGTGATTTGAGTTTGATATTTCCCTTTTCGTTTATTTTCAGTTCTACAACTTTTTAGTTTTTTTTTTCATTTGTGGCTTCTTAAGACATTACCCTGAAATGTTTTAATTCTTCTGGGAAATAGACTTGCATGGAACGCTCAGTTTAGATTCATTCTCCTATAGCACAGAAGCAGGCCTTTCAGCCCATCTAATCCGTTCCATTAGTTGTTTGGCCCCATCCACCTGCACCTTGACTACTCTCTTCCATAACTCTTTCATCCAGGTACTGTACATATAGACAACTGCTCTTAAATGCTGCAATTCAACCTGCAGCTACCACCTCTGCTGGGAGATGGTTCAATACACCCCTCGGTTAATCAGAGGGTGCATGATATTAAAAAGTGTAGGAACCCCAGCTGGGATCTGCGCTGACTTTCCTATCCACCAGTTACTCAAGTTCAAATCTGTTCATCTTACCCCTGCCATCTTTTCTTTAAATAGCAGCAACATCCGTGTAATTTTCCCTGGATTCCTTCACGATTATTCAGATCTTGCCTTCAAGTAGCTGATGAGCAGTCCACACAATTCTGCAAATCTAGATTCACAGTGTCTTCTACAACTTTAGCGTTAACATCCCAATTCCCCTGACCATGCCTTGATTTATTAAGACTAATATTCCCGGAACTCTCTTTAAAATGCCATCGAACTCTAGTCCCACTTTCAGGGGATTCTGGATCAGTATTCCCATGTCAATTTATTTTGTCACACAGCGCAGACCTTTCCCATTCACTGTGTAAGTCATGTCCTGGTTTCCCCTGTCAAACTGCAACAGCCCACCGTTGTCCGCATTAAATGCCCTCTTCTAGATTTAGCCCAACTTCCCAGCTGGTAGAGAACACTGAGCAACTTCGGTAGCGTTTCTCACTGTCTCCTACATCCCTATCTTGGTATAATCCATCGATTTGCCGGTCCAGCTTGGTACATTTCCTCTTTCATCTAAATCATTAATATTAATACCAAGGAGCCCGGTCCTTTCCCTGCAACACCCCGCAGGTCACATGTCTCTATTCAGCCGAGATGGACAATAATCTGCAAGCATTCTCTGGCTTCTACCCGTGATTCATCCTGAATTCTACGCACCTTACCGTTTTGGACCAGCCTCCCATGCAGAATGTTATCAAACACCTTGTTAACGTCAATATAGGCAAAGACCCCCACATTCACTTCATCAAGCTTCTTGATAATTTCCTCAAAAACGTCCATAATCAGATTAGATAAGGCCTGCCAGGTTGACTATCCCTTTCTATCGAAATCTTACATATCTCATTCCTTGTGATCCCTTCCAATAACTTACCCAGGCCTGAGGTCAGTTACCCTTCATATGTACCGAACCTTCCCAACACAAATGTGAACATTGTGGCTCTCCTCTGGTCGGCTGGCACATCATCTGTAGCCATGACCATTTTATATGTCACTGGTAGCATTCGCGCAGTTTCAACACTAGAGTCCCAAATGCTTCCAGGGAATATGTTGTCAAGTCCTGAGATTTATCCATCCCAATTCAGTTCAACAGAGCAAGCACCTGTTCTGTAAACTGGATACAATCCAACACCTGGCGAACGTTTCCTCATTTCTATCATCTCTATAGCTGTCTCCCTAGTACATGCACACCCAGGGAAATCATTGAAGATCTCCCCCATTTCTTTTGGCTCCATGCGTACATGAGCACGCTGATCTTCAGAATTTCGTTGGTCCAGTTAATGGGGCTGTCAGGAAACAACAGGTTTTCTCAAATAAATATACTGCCACCAAATAGTTTGTTACTCGTGTAAATGTGCTCATTACAGTAGTTATTTATAATAATGATTTCTGGAATGAAAAGCTTAATGTATGTGAAGCATTTACTGTTACTGGGCCTGCTCTCAAAGGGATGATGGGGCACGCAAGGAGGGGGAAACTCATTGAAACATAGCAAATATTGGTGACTCCATAGAGTGGACGGATAAAGATGTTTTCATCAGGAGAGGTGTCTTGGAACAGAGAACAAAACCTCGCGAACCACTGAGTTGTATCTACAAATCTTCTCCTCCATAATTGTATCCAGTAGCAGGGTCAGAAACTGGCCTGTATAGTCAACTGTACTTCTACGATTTTCGAAGCTACAACTAATTGTTTAAAAATTTTTAGTCGCTTAACTAAGCAAAGAAGGAAACTTCATGAATATCACCACAACGCAGTGTCATGTAGTTTGTAAATAACAGATAACCTACTTTTAAAGCAGACTGACCGTATTTAATGATCAGCTTCAGCACTGCTGAAAGTGCTGTGAAGAAGGAGCTGACAGCAGATCTACTGGTATATCAGTTTGAAAATTAAAACATTGCTGAGTGTTCAGTATTCATTGTGGTCATAAAGAAACTCACAGCATGTGAGTTTGAGACTGTTACTTCCTTTTTCATTTACTTCTGGTGGGCCTCTTCCTCAGTTACCAGGGTAACAGCCCACCAGAACTTCAAGGAGGGTTGAAAGTTTTATCGCACTGTAATCACTGTGGATACACAGTAGCCTCAGAAACAGGTGTGGATTCCAGGATGCTTTGAGCATTTACTGTATGGAATATATGATGCCTGCGTTGGAATGAAGAGATGAGTAATGAATGTTGGGATTGCATTTATGGAAATCCTTTCAGGCTGTCACGAACATCTTGCAATCAGTCAATATTTGTGTATCGGTAGAAAAGGCAAATCTTCTCCCTCCACTCAACAATAAAATAATCAAGAAGTGGTTTTCAGTTTACCTGCGGAGACTAGCTGAAATATATCCGTGTCCGCGCTGTGACCCAAGGCCCAGGATCCAACCCCGATTCCCGTCCAGACAAAGCTGCCACTGGTTACTGAGATTTATCCTTCACAATTCAGCTCAACAGAGCAAGCACCTGTTCTGTAAACTGGATGCAATCCAACACCTGGCGAACGTTTCCTCATTTCTATCATCTCTATAGCTGTCTCCCGAATACATGCACACCCAGATAAATCATTGAAGATCTCCCCCATTTCTTTTGGCTCCGTGCCTACATGAGCAGGCTGATCTTCAGAAGTTCGTTTGTCCAGTTAATGGAGCTGTAAGGAAACAACAGGTTTTCTCAAATAAATATACTGCCACCAAATAGTTTGTTACTCGTGTAAATGTGCTCATTACAGTAGTTATTTATAATAATGATTTCTGGAATGAAAAGCTTAATGTATGTGAAGCATTTACTGTCACTGGGCCTGTTCTCAAAGGGATGATGGGGCACGCAAGGAGGGGGAAATTCATTGAAACGTAGCAAATACTGATGACTCCATAGAGTGGACGGATGAAGATGTTTTCATCAGGAGAGATATCTTGTAACAGATAACAAAACCTCACAAATCACTGAGTTGTATCTACAAATCTTCTCCTCCATAATTCTATCCAGCAGTGGGGTCAGAATGTTGCCTGTACTGTCAACTCTACTTTTAAGTTATTCGAAGCTACAAAAATTTGTTAGAATTTTTAATCGCTTAACTAAGCAAAAAAGGAAACTTCATGAATATCACCACAATGTGTTGTGTGATATATTTTGCAAATAACAGATAACCGACTTTTGAAGCAGACTGACCGTATTTAATGTCCAGCTTCAACACTGCTGAAAGTGCTGTGCAGAAGGAGCTGACAGCAGATTTACTGGTATTTCAGTTTCAACATTAAAACATTGCTGAGTGTTCAGTTTTCATTGGGTCATAAAGAAACTCACAGCATGTGAGGTTGCTTCCTTTTTCCTTTACTTGTGCTGGGCCTCTTCCTCAGTCACCAGGGTAACAGAGCACCAGAACTTCAAGAAGGGAAGATTTTATCCAACTGTAGTCACTGTGGAGACAGAGTGGCCTTAGGAACCAGTGTGGATTCCAGGATGCTTTGAGCATTTACTGTATGGAAATAAGGCGGCTAACTTACCTGGTCGAGGTCTCACTCAACAATAAAATAATCACCAAGTATGCTCAGTTTAGATTAGCTGAAATGTATCCGCGTCCGCGTTGTGACCCAAGGCCTGGAATTCAACCCCGATCCCCGTCCAGACAAAGCTTCCTCTATGTTACTATTCCGTTATGGGTTGGTTCAGGCGTGTTAGATTTGAACTGGGAATAGCTGAGACAATGCAGCACGTTACTGGGCAGTAAAAAGTCCTGGGCCATGGGTTATAAGGCTAGGATGGGGAGACCAGGAATATAGTATTTGCAGTGTTTGGGCTTCACCCGACCTCATTGCTTCAACAGATGGGACTGGCCTTTCCTCCTTCTGGAGGTCCTTTGGAATCAGTGAAGAAAAGGAGTTACCTTTCCTTCTCTCACAGTGAGAGGCTGTGAGTTAATGGGCTGCTCCATGTTTACCAGTGAACACGGTCCGGGGTTTAGTGTTCAATCCGTGTTTGGAAAGTCCCTCTCACTCTTCCCTGTCTCTCAGCTAGTGAGAGTCAAATAGAAACTCCAGAAGGAGAAGCTAAAGACAGGCGTATCGATATTGCAGAGGTACCATCATTACAGTGGTGTACGGGGAATTACAGAGGCAGGAGAGGGGAATTGGCCACAATTGATTGGAAACGATGGGACGGCAGCAGAGCAGCAATTTTTAGGAAGTAGTTCGATTGGTAAAGTTGTAAAAACAAGCAGAAGACAACAAAAAGTCATAAGAAAGGTAAAGGTGAAATACTACAGAAAACGAGCCAATAATATTAAAGATGTTACTAAACATTTCTTCAGATATATGAAGTGTAAAAGAGAGGCTCGACTGGATATCAGAACGCTGGAAAACGACACTGGAGAGGTAGTAGGGGGGGGGCGGTAATGGTGGCAGAACTGAAGATACATTTTACACCAGTCTTCATAGACTAGCAGTGTATTGGAAGTTCCGGGTGTCAGGGGGCATGAAGTGTGTGAAGTTAGCACATTTCGAGAAAGTGATTTCTTGGGAAACTGAAAGGTCTGAAGTCAGATATGTCACCTGGACTAGAAGGCATGTACCCCAGAATTCTAAAAGCGGTGGCTGAATTGATCGTGAGACATTAATAATGTTCTTTCAAGAATCACTAGCTTCTGTAATGGTTCCGGAAGTCTTAAAAATAACAAATGTCACTTCACTCTTCAAGAAAGGAATGGGGCAGAAGGGAGCCCATATGTCAGTTTGTTTGACCTCAGTATTTAGGACGATATAGAAGTTGATTATTAAGGATGTGGTCTCAGGGAACTTTGAGATCCGTCAGAAAATAGGCCGTAGTCTTGCCTGATAAATCTAATGGGGAATTATTTGAAGAAATAACAAGCAAGATAGACAAAGGAGAATCTGTTGATGTTGTACATTTGGATTTTCAGAAGGTCTTTGTTACGCTGCCACATAAGGCTGCTTAACAAGCTACGAGATCATGGCGTTACCAGACAGATTCTGAAATGGATAAAGCAGTGTTTGATTGGAAACCACTCCCAGTGACTCGTGATACTCCACAGGAGTCGGCTTTGGGACCGATTCTCTTACGTCATATATTAATGATTCGGAGAATGGTATTAATGACTTTGTTGCAACGTTTGCAGGTGGTATGAAGATAGTTCGAGGAGCATGTGGTTTTGAGGATTTAGAAAGGCTACAGAAGGACATAGAATAATTAGGAAACTGGGCAATGAAATGGAATACAGTGTCGAGAAGTGTATGGTCATGCACTTTGGTAGACAAAATGGAAGTGTTAAATTTTTTCAAGATAGAAAAGAAAACTGAGGTGCAAAGGCACTTGGGGATCCTTGTGTAGGATTCTCTAAAGTTTAATTTGCAGGTTAAGTCTGAGGTGGGGAAGTCAAATGCGATGTTAGCATTCCTCTCAAGAGGAATAGAATATAAAAGCAGGGATGTAATGTTGAAACTTCATAAAGCACCGCTGAGGCCGCACTTGGAGTGCTTTGAGCAGGTTTGGGCCTCTTAACTTCGAAAGGAATGTGTTTTACCTGTATAGGATTCAAAGGTTGTTCACGGAAGTGATTCAATGATTGAATGACTTTTCATATGACCCGCGTTTGATGCCTCTGGGCCAGTATTCACTAGAATTCAGAAGCATGAGGGGTGACCTTATTGAAGCCTGACGAATGGTGAAAATAACTTTGATAGAGTTGCTATGGAGATGATGGTTCCTCTGGTGGGATAGTCTACAAGCAGATGACCGTACCTCAGAATAGAGGGGCGCCCTATTAGAACGGGGTGAGCAGGAATTTATTTTACCATGGAATGTTGAATCTGTGGAAATTTAGCTTTTGCCACAGGCAGCTGTGGTGGCCAAATCTTTGTGTATATTTAAGAGAGAGGTTGATATATTCCTGATTGGTCAGAGCATGAATGGATATGGCGAAAATGCAGGAGACTGGGAATGAGAGCAAACTTGGATCAGACATGATGAAATTGTGGACTAGACTCGGTGGGTCAAATGGCCTAATTCTGCTCCTATATCGTATGGTCGAGTGGAGCTGGAACATAACATAGAACTTAGAACATAGAACTGGAACATCATAGGAACACGCTCTTTGGGATCAAACCTGGAATCATTTTCCTGAGCCGCCTTTTAATCCTCTCCTTTGTTAACGCATCTTTTCATATGTTAGGGGCCCAAACGTGCTAAGAATGCTCTAAGTGTTGCCTCATCAGGACTTTATAAATTCTCAACAGTACATCCTTTCTTTTATATTACAGTCCTCTTGAAATGAATCTAAAGATCGCATTTGCCTTCTTCACCACCGAATTATCCTGAACACTAACCTGCAGGAAAACTACACAAGTACTCCCAAGTCTCTTTGCACCCTTTGCAAATAATTTTTGGCCCAATTTGTCCATTATCTACACACAATTAAAATCTGCTTATTATTCTCCTGTAACTAGGTGCAATGAAAATCCTGTTGAGCATGCTATCCATACAGATCAATAGAAAAAACAGTAAATTGAGGTGATATCAGATAAACAATAACAGAGCGTAGCAATGCATTATTGTTTCACAGAAACAGCAGGGCAGGTAGACAAATGGCGCAAGGACATAACAAGTTATATTGTGAGGTTAAAGTCCACCTTATCTTGCTGGTGACCGTTCATTTTGCTTATAACAGCAGAATGGATGCCGTCCTTAAGCCTGTTTGTAGTGTTTACCATCTATTTTCTATATTCTACCCAAGTAGGATTCCAGGCTGTCCAGCGTTGTAAGGTAATTCTGTGCCTGCTTTACCGATCACACAGGAACTACAGGCACAGTCCATGGTGGGCAGACAGGTTTCCGTGATGTCCTCAGCTGTCCACAGCTCTCTGCAGTTCCTTGCAGTCATGAGCAAAGCAGTAGCCGTACGAACGTGTGCAGTACCCTGATGGGACACTCTCTATGGTAGATTGATGAAAAATAGTGAGGGACAGAGGTCACAATTCAAAGTTCCTGTTGTTTGCTCCATCTTTATCATTTGAGAATCGTTTTATTCATAAGTAATTTATATCCGCATATTGCCGGAGGACCATCTGTGATTGTCATTGATCCTTTCTCCAACGAAGTTCCATCAGTTTACTCCATGACGATTTTGTTCAACATCTTTCCAGTCTGTATCCCACCAACTCATTGATATATATATCAACCATCATATTCAACCTCTCTCCAATCCGCATCCCTCCACCTCAAGGAGAAAGATAAACCATCTTGTTCAACCTCTGTACAGTCTGGTTCCCTCCACCTCAATGATATATATCAAATATCTTGTCCAACCTCTGTCCAGTCTGTATCCCACCACCTCAATGATATATATCAACCATCTTGTTCAACCTCTGTCCAGTCTTTATCCCTCCACCTCAATGATATATATCAACCATCTTGTTCAACCTCTGTCCAGTCTGTATCCCACCACCTCAATGATATATACCAACCATCTTGTTCAACCTCTGTCCAGTCTGCATCCCATCACCTCAATGGTATATATCAAACATCTTGTTCAACCTCTGTACAGCCTGCATCCTACTAACACAATGATATACATCAACCATCTTGTTCAACCTTTGTCCAGTCTGTATCCCTCCACCTCAATGATATATATCAACCATCTTGTTCAATCTCTGTACAGTCTGATTCCCTGCACCTCAATGGTATATATGAACCATCTTGTTCAACCTCTGTCCAGTCTGTATCCCACCACCTCAATGATATATATCAACCATCATGTTCAACCTCTGTCCTGCCTGCATCCCATTACCTCAATGATATATATCAACCATCTTGTTCAATCTCTGACCAGTCTGTATCCCACCAACTCAATGATATATATCAACCATCCTGTTCAACCTCTGTCCAGTCTGTATCCCACCACCTCAATGATATATACCAACCATCTTGTTCAACCTCTGTCCAGTCTGCATCCCATCACCTCAATGGTATATATCAAACATCTTGTTCAACCTCTGTACAGCCTGCATCCTACTAACACAATGATATACATCAACCATCTTGTTCAACCTTTGTCCAGTCTGTATCCCTCCACCTCAATGATATATATCAACCATCTTGTTCAATCTCTGTACAGTCTGATTCCCTGCACCTCAATGGTATATATGAACCATCTTGTTCAACCTCTGTCCAGTCTGTATCCCACCACCTCAATGATATATATCAACCATCATGTTCAACCTCTGTCCTGCCTGCATCCCATTACCTCAATGATATATATCAACCATCTTGTTCAATCTCTGACCAGTCTGTATCCCACCAACTCAATGATATATATCAACCATCCTGTTCAACCTCTTCCCAGACTGTAACCCAACAGCTCAGTTGTTATTTACCCTTTCGGTTCCTTATCTCTGGAGTGTCCCTTGCATTTGTAGCTTGTTAATGCAGCTAACTGTTGGGTCAATTTTAAGCAATTCTAGATCTGTATTCCCATGTAAGTTCACTCTGTCACATACCACAGATCATTGCCATTACCACTGCAAATCATACCACAGTGTATCTTGCAAAATAGCAACAGCTCGCTGTTGTTTACATTAAATTCCCTCTGCTGGTTTGTAACCTGACTTCCCAGCTGGTCCAGAGAACAATGCACCTTTGGTAGCCTTTCTCACTGCCTGCTACATCCCATCTTGGTATATTTCACAAATTTCCTGCTTTAGTTTGCCACATTTTCATCTGTTATCTCAATCAGTAACGTTAGTACCAAGCACCCAGTCGCTGCCCCTGCAGCACCTCGCGAGTCTGATGCCTCCATTCAGAGAGGCAACTATCTGCCAGCACTCTCCGGGTTCTCCACTTGCGTCCTCCTGAATCTTACATACCTTTCTCTTTTGGACCAGCCTCCTATGCAGAATAATTTCATTAGACATGAACTCCCAGTCTGACTATCCCTCATCAAGCCCAGTATTTCGAAAACAATGAATTCCGTTTCTTAACCTACCTTCCAAGGACATACCCAAGACTGACGTCAGGATCACGTGCCTATAGTATCCCTTCTTATTTTTCTAGCCTTTCTAACACAAATGAGCAAAACCAGCTATCCTCCCATCCTCTGGCATATCATGTATACCTCTGTGCATTTCATATGTATCTGACAGTGTTCAGCATTTTGTGCACTGGCCTCCCACAGGGTCCGAGGGAACACCTTGTCAGGCCCGGGGTATTTATCCATTCTAATTCACCAAGCACCTGTTCTGTAATCTGCATACAATCTATAACAAGACGAACTTTTCCCGATTTCTATAGTCTCTGTATCTGTCTCCCAGGTAAATGCAGGCAAACAAATATTATTGAAGATCTACCCCATCCCTTTCAGTGCCTTGACTAGATAGCACGCTGATCATTTTTGACAGTTAATTGGGCAGTACGAAGTAGTACATGTGTCTCAATAAATTATTCCGCCACCAAATTGTCTGTATCAATGGTATGTACTCATTACTGTTGTTGTTTATAAAGTTCACAAGAGTGATTCTGGAATGAAAAGTTTTATGTATGAGGAGCATTTGGTGTTTCTGGACCTGTTCGCAATGGAGGGGTGGTGACTCCGGGAACAGGAGCCTCAATGAAATCCTGAGGTCTGGATAGAGTGGATAGGGACAAGATGTATTCAACAGTAGGAGAGTCTAGTAACTGAGGTTACAAGCTCAATCTATTCAATTGTATCTGGGGACCTGCTCTTCCATCATTCTGTCCAGTAACAGGATCTGAATTGAACCTGTATCAATGCCTGGGGTTGATCATAGATATACGCTATTGGCAGCCACAAGAACATGATGGAATTTTAACCAATTAATTGAGCATAGAAGTAAACTTTATGTTTAACACCACAATGTATTGTGTGATATCTTTTTAAGTATCCCATATTTGCCATTTGAAGCAGATAGTCCGCATCCAACAATGTGTTTTGATTTTTGACCAGCTTCTGCACTGCTGGAAGTTATGTAGAGATGGAAATCCCAACAGATTTACTGGATGCCCCTCGGGACAGGGTTAAAACAGCAACTGGAATTTTAGCTTCCCCATTACAAAACGGCTGAGAGCTCAGTATTCATTTTTGTCATCTTTGTCATAATGAAACTCAGAGCATGTGAGGTTGTTCCTTATTTCCTATTTTCAGTTAGTTCTGCTGAGCCACTTCCTCCATCACCAGGGTAACAGCCCAGCAGAGCTGCAGAGTGTTGAACATATTTATCGCTCTCTGGTCACTGCCCCTCAGTGACCTCAGGAGCCGGTGTGGATGCCAGGATGCCTTGAGCATTTACTATATGGAATATATGATGTTTATGTTGGAATAAAGAGATAACGAATGAATGTATGTATTTATTTATGCAAATCTCTTCAGGATGCCACAAACATCTTGCAGTTAGCCAATATCTGTGCATCAAAAAGACAAAAACCTGTACTGGGCTTCCAGTGATTTATTTTCAATTTTATATTAAAAGCATTTTCTTGTAGTTTCAAGTTCTAGTTCTATTATGGGATGGAGCGGAGTGTTAATTTTAGAACTGGGATTAGACCGGACACTGCTGAATATTACCAACAGGAAAGAGTCCTGGGAGTGTTGGTGCTTGGTCTATAAACCTGCGATGGGACTCTAGGATTACGGAACTGGCAGTCTTCTCCTGAGAGATATTAAAACTAAACATATCTTTACCCTCCTCGCTCGCAGCCCGCCTTCTTCTTTCAACAGGAATCACTCTCTCAACAATTCCCTTGTTCATTCATCCCTCCTCACCGATCTCCCTCCAGCCACTTATCCCTGCAAGCGGCCTAAGCGCTGCACCTACCCGTGCACCTCCTCCCTCACGTCCATTCAGACACAAAACAGTCCTTCCAGGTGAGGCAACACTTCACCTGCGTATCTGCTGAAGTCGCTTATTGTATTCCCTGCTCCCGATGCGGCCTCCTTTACATTGGTGAGACCCACCATAAATTGGGAAACCGTTTTGTCGAGAATCTCTGTACCATCTGCCACAAGGGAGACTTCCTACTGGCCTAAGATTTTAATTCTGATTCCCATTCAAAGAGCTCGATCAATGGCCTCCTCTTGTGCCAAGATGAGACCGCCTTCAGGGTGGAGGAACAACACCATCTGGGTACCCTCCAACCTGATTGTATGAATGTTGAATTCTCATTCCAGTAAACAAATCGCCCCCCACTTCACTCTTCTCCACTCTGAAATTTCATTTCCGCTCACCAGCCTATTACTTTCCCGGGTCTCCTCTTTCCCTTTCTCCTATTGACAACTCTCCAATACTTTATTCGCCAGCCTTTGACCTGTCCATCACTTGACTTCACCAATCACCTTCCAGCTCCCCTCTTTATCCTCGCCGACATTTTTATTCACATATCTTCCCCCTCCTCCTCAGGAATGAAAAGGCTCATGGTCCAAACTGTCGACTGTTCACTCTTTTCCATACATACTGCCTGGTGTGCTGAGATCCTCCAGAATTTTGTGTGTGTTGCTTTGGATTTCCAGCATTTGCAAGCTTTCTCGTGTTTAAGTGTGGCAATTACCGTAACAATTATTTGTGCTTTGTTGAGATTATGCCTGGAATATGGTGTAAAATTCCGTTCCCCATACTAACACGGGTTATACAGACCAAAGAACAAACTGCCGGAGGAATTCACTGGGTCGGGCAGCATCTGTGGAGGGAAATGGACCGTCAGCATTTCGGGCCGAGACCCTCCCTCTGGACTGAGAGTGGACGGGAAATAGTCAGAGAAAAGAGGTGAAGGGTGGGGATGGGGCAAGAGCTGGATCCAGGTGAAGGGGGAGGTGGGAAGGTGGAAATAGTGACAGGCGTGGGAGGTGAGTGGTTGGGACAACGCGGGGCTGCAGAAATGGAATTCAATTCTATGGAGGATTATCTAACGAGAGAGAGTTTGTTTTAGAGATTCACCAGACTGATTCCTGGAGGACGATAAAGTCTCAGGGATCGTCTTCACATAAAATAGCGGCAGGCAGATGTGTGGAGACCGAAGGGATCGATGATATGAGGATCGGGTATAAACATGTGGCTGAGATGGGAGAGCAGCCGCCATCTTGTTGATGGTTTGAGTAGCTGAATGGCCACCTCCTCCTGTTTCTCACTTGATGTTTCCGTGTTCCTGTCCAGTGACGCTCCGGAGGAATGTGGATAGAAATTAGTGTTTATAAACGTAGAAGTGATTTCAATGAAACCTGCACAATTCTTCTTCGGGTGAAAATTCAGTGTCGGACCGGGATGAGAATTGATCCAGTAACTCTCAGAACCGGGTGGTGGAGCGATGGGGACGGGGAAGATGCAGAGGGAGAGATTGAAAATGTAGCTGGGCTAAATATGAAATAATATGTAAAATGCGGCCGGTAGGTCGGGCAGTGTGTGAGGGGCGAGGAGCAGAGTCACCGGTTCAGGTGGGAAACCCTCCACCCATCACGTGATCCAGGTTCTCACTCCCATTTCAAACGCAGATCTGCAGCATCTCAGGTTTTCGCTTCCGAGGCCCCGCCCCCGCACTCACAGTCTCCGGATGGGCGGTGGTTTTCGTTCCGTTCTCCGTAGAAGCGGGTCGACGGCTGGGAGCCGGAGGACCGATCGCTGTCTGCGGGAACAACTCATCAAGTTCTCATCGGTGAGTATTGATAACCGGTCACTAGGGGTGAACGCGACCGACATTTTCTCATCGTTGAGTACTGAAGCCGATCCCGGGGGAAGGGGGGCACCTGATGATGGGCAGGGAGTCCCGTTAACATCCTCGAACCGGTGGTCTCGACACGCTTCCTGGATACAACCTGTCGTGGTCGGTCCGGGTTATGGGACCTTCACACCGAACCGACTGAGATGAGCCGCCGCTGAGCCACTGGTGTTCTGGTCCCAGGAGCGGGATGAGGTGGTGATGCCGAGACCGAACCCATCCATTAAAGCGTACCTGGTGAACTTGACCTCCATCACCCGGCCCGGTATCGGATCCAAACATCACCTGGATGGACGCCTGGGGTTGATAATTGTTTTACATATTTCCATCACACTGGAAGCGGCCCTATTAATGCGAGAATTAAGTCTTGTTCATTTATCTGTGTTTCTCGGAAATCTGTGCACTCCCTCCAGAATTTCCAAAGGAGCAACCCAGGCTGTCTAATATTTCCGCACGATTGAAATGGGGAATCTTTATTTTGTTTTACATTTACATAGCTAGAGTGAAAATCATGTCTCCGGTATTCTCCACACAGATCAATACATTGCGGCAGTACATTGAGGTAAAACAAATCATTCTGGTTACAGAGAAAGTGCAGTGTAGGTAGATATGTGGTGCAAGGTCACATCGATTTAGACTGTGAGGTCAGGAGTCCACTCATCACTCTGTTCACTTCTAACAGCAGAATGGACACCGTCCTTGAGCCCGGTGGCATGTCTCTGTTTTATTTTATCTTCACCCCTGTGGGAGGGTGACAAGTGAGAATGTCCAGGGTTGTGGAGATCTTTCATTATGTTGGCTGTTTTACTGAGGCAGTGGGAAGAATAGACAGAGTCCATGGAGGGGAGGTTGGTTTCTATTACGTACTCAGCTCTATCACTGTTCTCCACTATTTCATTCAATTAAAGGAAGAGTAATAGCTATATGAAGATGTGAAGTATCGGGATGGGATACCTTCTGCGGTGAATTGATTAAGTGTGTCGAGTAGAAAATGACATATACCAAAATTCTTGTTGCTTGTTCTGGTTTTGTTATATTGGTATCTGTTATCTACTCGTGCGTACTATTATTTCAGGGTCTGTGTATTGCGGGAGGAACATCAGAGATTGCCCTTGATCCCATTCTCTCATCTGGCTCCATCTGCTCATCCCCTGCCGATCTGGTTCAACCTCTGTCCAGCCTCTGTCCCACCAACTCAGTGATATATATCAACCATCTTATCCAATCTCTGCTCAGACTGTATCCCATCACCTCAGTGATATATTTCGACCATCTTATTCAACCTCTGTCCAGTCTGTATCCCACAACCTCAATGATATATATCAACCATCTTGTTAATCCTCGGTCCAGTCTGTATCCCACTACCTCAATTATATTTATCAACCATCTTGTTCAACCTCTGCCCAGACTGTTTCCATTGCTGCAATGATATATTTCAGCAATCTCTCTTTCAAACTTTGTCTTCATCGTGAAGTTTTGCTTTGCATCTTTTCCAGAATTGTTTTTTTGACAGTTAGGACTACCAGAGGTTTAATTGAACACAGCAAGTGGCAGGGTAAAAAGCAGCCATTTCAATTTTAGATTCACCGTTACAAAATGGCTACAGTGTTAACCTTTGCCATAATGTAACCCATAGCATCTGAAGTTGAGTTTGTTATTTCTTTTTTTGTTTATTTTCGGTAAGCCATTTCATCTGTTTCCAGGGTAACAGCCCGTCAGAGCTGCAGCAAGTGTTGCAGTTTTTATCGCTCTGTGGTCACCGCCTCTCAGCGTAGAGACAGTGGCCTCGGGAGCAAATGTAACAGAATGATAGTGGGGGGAAAGGATGCTGTGAGCATTGGCTGTATGGGATGTGTTACACCAGGGTCAGAATGAACTGAGAAATAACAGAGTGGTTGGCGTGGGATGGTATTTACAGTTTAGGGTGGCAATCAGTTTACTATCTGTGCATTAAAATGAAGAGGAAGAAATACTACAGTTGCAGGAAATTTAAAGTGAAGAGCAGAAAATACTGGAGACGCTCAGCAGATCGGCAGCATCTTGGACAGTCTCAGTTCTGGAACTGGGTCTTCCACCATTTGTCCTTTCAGAGATGTAGTCTGATGTACTGAGTTCCCAGCATTTTCTACTTTATAATTTTACATTCTGTTCCTGCTACACTGCAGGAAACATGGCAGCCAGCTGTGCTGGGCAAAATCCCAAACAGCAGGAAGATTGTGATCAAATATGCTCGGTTTAGCTGCTGGAATCAGGCTGAAGTGTATCCGCATCCACTATACAGACCAGGGAACCAGACTGAGCACCGGCCCCGGCAGAGGGTCATTAGGTTTCAATTCCAACTCAGTTTGTGAATCGGAAATGGCAGGAACTCCACGGCAAATTGCCGGCACCAAAACGTCTTTGTATGGGTGATAGTATTGGGCCGGTGACACTGAGGATATGGAACTGGCAGTTTACGGGCTTCAGTCCAGGTTGGTAATTCGACAGCTGGGATCGGAATTTTCTCAGTCTGCAGTGAAGCTGAAATCCAGGGATGTTGGACATTGGCTATCAGAAGATCACCGTCTAAACTGCCCACTAGGACATCATATCTGTCAAGTATTTTGGAGATTATTTAAGAGTTAACTAGGGAGTTAGGTGAAGTTGGGCAGTGATATTGTTCATCTGAACTTTGTTAAAGTCTGTATCAATATCCCGCATGGCAGCTGATCGGGAAGGTTCGGTCACGTGGGAGTCACGGGGAGCTGGCGAGGTGGATTCACACCGGGCTCCAGAACAAGAAGCAGGGGGAGATGATCGAAAATGGTTTTAGCGAATGGAGGCCTGTGACGGGTGGGATGTGTGTGCCAGTGTCGAGACCTCTGTAATTTCACTATTCATGCCATTGATTTGTGTATGAATGTACATGGCACGATGAGCAAGTTTGAATTGGATTAAATTGAATTCATTTCTTAAATCCTTCACATACATGTGGAGTAAAAATCTTTACGTTACGTCTCGGTCAAAATATGCAATGTGCAATGAAAGTAATTTATAATAATTTATAATATATTGAACAGTCCATGTAATATAGAGTACACTCAATTGAGCGTGAGTTAACTAGTCTGATGGCCTGGTGGAAGAAGCTGTTCCGGAGCCTGTTGGTCCTGGATATAATGCTGCGGTACCGTTTCCCGGATGGTAACAGCTGGAATAGATTGTGGTTGGGGTGACTCTGGTCCCCAATGATCCTTCGGGCCCTTTTTACACACCTGTCACTGTAAATGTCCTGAATCATGGGAAGTTCACAACTGCAGATACGCCGTGCTGTCCGCACCACTCTCAGCAGAGTCCTGCGATTGAAGGAAGTAAAGTTCCCATACCAGGTAGTAATGCAGCCAGTCAGGAGGCTCTCAATTGTGCCCCTGTAGAAAGTTCTTAGGATTTGGGGGCCGATACCGAACTTCCTCAACCGTCTGAGGTGAAAGACGTGTTTTTGTGCCTTTTTGACCGCACAGCTGGTGTGAACAGACCACGTGAGATCCTCGGTGATGTGGAGGCCGAGGAACTTAAAGCTGTTCACCCTCTCAACCCCAGATCCATTGATGTCAATAGGGATTAGCCTGTCCCCATTCCTCTGTAGTCCACAACCAGCTCCTTTGTTTTTGTGACATTGAGAGGAAGGTTGTTACTTTGCCACTGCTGTGTCAGAGAGATGACCTCTTCCCTGTAGGCCACCTCGTTATTGCTTGAGAGGAGGCCAATCTATGTGGTGTCGTCGACAAACTTAATTAGCAGATTAGAGCTGTGGGTGGCGACACATTCATGTGCATACAGGGAGACTAAATTCGGGAGACTGGCTTATAAGGCAACAGGTGACAATGAATTTCAAAGACATCTTAGTCAGTTATGGAGATGGGCTGAGTAATGCCAAATGGTTTTCAACTTGGACAAGTGAGCGACGGTGCATTTTGGACAGTCAAACTAGGTGGGACTGGTGTAGTGAATGGGAGGGCACCAAGTGTTGTGGAACAGAGCGACCTGGAAGTACAAGAGTACAGTCACTGAAAGTGGTTGTGCAAGTATAGAGGGAGGAAAAGAAGGATTTAATTATGCTGGCCTTCATCAGATAGGGCACTGAGTGCTGGATTATGGGCATTATATTGTTGGTGTGGCTACACAGAGTATTCTGTACAGTTGTGTTGACCCTGCTGTAGGAAAGATACTATCAAGTTGGATAGGGTGCAGAAGAGATTGCTGAAGATGTTGCCTGGATTAGAGGGCCGAGTCATAGGAAGTGGTTGGCCGAGTTGGATCTTTATTCCAGAGGAGAATGAGGGTGACATTGTAGGAGTTTATGAAATCAAGTGGGAGCATAGATAATGTGGTTGGTCGTGGTATTATCCCCAGGGTTCAAGATTCAAGATTGTTTACAAGTGTAAAGAAGAATAAAATAATTGTTATTCTGGATCCAAAGCAAGTCCTTGTAAATCTCCTCTGTGCTCCCTCTATAGCAGTCATATCATTTCCTGTAGTGAGGTGGCCAGAACTGAACACAGTACTTCCAAGCGGGTTCTAATCAAGGTCTTATATATCTGTAACATTACCTCACGCTCTTGAACTCAATTCCGTGGCTGATAAATGTTAACACACCATAAGCTTTCTTATCAACACTGTCAACTTGTGCAGCAGCTTTGAGTGTTCTATCGACACTAGCCCCAAGATCTCACTGACCCTCCAGATTGACAAGAGTATTACCATTAATATTATATTATCTTGAAATTTGACCGAAATGAACCGCTTCACGCTGATCAGTATTGAACTCCATCTGCCACTTCTCTGCCCAGTTCTGCACCCTACCGATGTTGCACTGTAACATCTGACAACCCTGCAGACGATCCACAACACTCCCAACATTTGTGTCTTCAGCAAACTTACTAACCCATCCTTCAACTTTCTCATCCGGGTCATTTGTAAAAATCACAAAGAGAAGGGGTCCCAGAACAGACCCAAAGGAACACTATCGGTCACCATCATCCATGCAGAATATGAAATATCAACAACCGCCCTTTGCCTCCTGTGGGCATACCAATTCTGGATCCACAAAGCAAGGTCTCCTTGGATCCCATCCCTCATTAGTTTCTGAATGAACTTTCCATGGGGAACCTTAGCTAACCTCTTACTGAAATCCATATACAGTACTTCCACTGCTCTACCTTCATCAATGTGTTTTGTTACATCCTCAAAGAATTCATCAGGTTCATAAGGCGTGACCTGCCTTTGGCAAAGCCGTGCTGACTATCCCTAATCAGATTATGTCTCTCCAACTGCTTACTGGTCTATAATTTCCTGAGTTATCTACTCCCTTTCTTAAACAAGGGAACAACATTTGCAAACTTCCAATCCTCTGGTACTTCTCCCCACCTCATTGGTGATGTAAAGATCATCGTCAGGGGATTAGCAATCTCCTCCCTCGATTCATACAGTAGCATGGGGTATATTTCGTTCAGTCCCGGCAACTTATCTAACTTAAAACCTCTCAAAAGATCCAGTGCATGTTCTTTCTTAAAGTCCATACATTCATGTGTATCAGTCTGCTGTAAGTCATCCCCACAATTGCCAAGGTCCTTTTCACTGGTGAAAACTGAAGCAAAATACTCAGCATCTCAGAATATTCAAATGATCGGCAGGTTGAGAAACATTTGTTGACAATGTAGCGGTGAAATGTAACCAAGTTAATTTGCCATTGCTGGCGACCCCCCACAGGTTTGTTCTACTTACATGACGTGCCCTCAAATCCAATAATGATTGTTACAAATGTCAGTGATAAGTATTCGATCCTTTATTAGCAATCAGTAATCATACAATCTTGAAGCGATTAAACTGATCTGTACCCAAGTTTAAGTTCAGCGTATCTGAGTGGATAATAACAAAATATATGACATCCGTCAGTCCCCAGCTGTGTAGTGTACTCGGCCTCCGTTAGTCTCGATAGACATGGATTTGCACCTTGGAAAGTTTCCAGGGCGCAAGCCTGGGCAAGGTATTTTTCTTATGGAAGATCGGCAGTAGCCCGAGCTGCAAGTCTCCCCTCTCCACGCCACCAATGTTGTCTGAAGGAAGGGCATTAGGGCTGTGTACTGCATGGAACAAAGCACAAATATATAACTGACTCGCTTTGCGTGTACCACACCCCCACTGATGCAACTAGTTACCATAAAAAACATCATAAATACACAACGCAGGATGCAATGCTGATAGAGAACAGATACATGGCTCCTACACACAGGCTCAGCTCTGATACAGGGTCTTCTACCCGAAATATTAACATACTCTCTGTCTTGTTGAATAACTCCAGCATCTTATTTTATTTATGTTAATGATTTTTCCCAACGTTGTTTTGGATGTATGGCATGTCGACATTGTGTTTAACAAGGTGTCATATAACTAACTATCTGATAATAGCCAGGTGATAGGCTCAAAGAAATCTTAACCGAGTTTTGATGCTAATAATGGTCTTAAAGTCCTACCGGAAAAACTATAGTGGTTCAGGACAAGATGTCACGATGCTATAGGTGATATTGCATTGTTCAGGATGTCAGAGTGTCTCTCTATAGACTCAAATCATATATTGCCGTAGGTGTCAAGGCCAGGCAATGATAACCTGAAAGGGGACGGTGAGAATCAGGTGTGACTGAGAAATCTGTATAATCCAGTGACGACAGGAATAGAAGTCTCATCATCAGCAGAAATGATTCAGCCCACACTGCTGTAACACTTGTCCATTACTCACCACAGCGCCACCAGTGGTAGGAGGATCAAAGCAGTGGGCGCTGTCTGCTCAATCTGCCTCGGCATTCCGTCGACGCAACATTCCTGGTCCAGGACACAAGATTGGTTCCTAAAAGGGAATTGCCTGCAATACAGAGAGTAGATACCCTGGAGAATCCTGGTCCAGTGCACAATCCATGGAGAGATCGGAAATGGACATTGTGTGACTGTGGGTGGATGGGCACAGGTGGATCAGGCCACGTCAAGGCTTCAGTGGATCGGCCCAAGATGTTTGGAAGTGTTTGCCTCCATTTAAAAACAAAACAGTATTCCCCTTTAATTAATGTCTGACCCTCCTGTTGTTGTTTTGTTTTGTTACAGAACAGTAAAAACTGATCACACCTGTCCCCAAAATGCGTCAAGGTTCGAGCAGTGGAGGAGCTCCAATGACGTCAACATCGGGAAAGGACACGGGTATGTTGGCGAATTATTTAAATTTATAAATACTCTGCGGATTCTGCGTCTGCGTTTAATTGAATATAGGCAATTCACAAAGTATTTTTGAAAACTGAGCAGAGAGATGAGAGAGAGAGAGAGTTGACATCTCTGGGGGAAACACAGTCACACGTGGAAGGAGTACAATTACCGTCTGCTCCTGCTCCTCTAACAGATTGTGATGCACATTAAAATAGCGAGTTACTCCGGAAGACAAGACATTCTGCAGATGCTGCAAGTTCTGGGCAACACAAAGACAAACAACAGATTGGCAGAACTCAGCAGATCAGGCAGCATCCATGGAGAGGAATAAACAGTCGACGTTTCAGATCAGGACAACAAGGAATAGAAAGTAATGTGGAAATATCTGGAATTTCTGTCCCCTCATTTCCAGTCCGATGAAGGGCCTTGGTCCGAAACGTTGATTGTTTATTCTCCTCCATAGATGCTGCCTGACCTGCTGAGCACCTCCAGCATTTTGTGAGAAACACCAGAGATTTGCTGAGGAAAGTGTTGACCAGGCAGGCTGACAGTAACCCAGAGCCAAGCGGTGGTGATGGGCAGTACCAGGAGAGTGATGGTGATGGCTACTATATTCTCAGCAATCAGCAGAGTCCTTTCCAAAACAGAGAGGTATATTCCCAGGGACAAAGCAGCCTTCAACAGATGGAGGTATACCCCTCCTACATCCCCGGCACCCCCAACCTCCAGTCCAAGCCCGTTCCTTCACACTCAACCCCACCCCATATATATATATTTCGGTCTGTGTTTGGGGATCTTTAGGTTCCAGAGAGAAAGTTACTGCCCAATATGGGTCAGTAATTTATTTCATTTTCACTGTTTTCCTTCACAGGTCCGAGCTCAGCGATCACCGCGCTCTTGGCAAGC
This sequence comes from Hemitrygon akajei, assembly GCF_048418815.1. Taxonomy (NCBI): domain Eukaryota; kingdom Metazoa; phylum Chordata; class Chondrichthyes; order Myliobatiformes; family Dasyatidae; genus Hemitrygon; species Hemitrygon akajei. The sequence continues at coordinate 522,131 of NW_027332057.1, forward strand.
TGGAATGATATCCAGCTGCTGCAGTTAACAGACTTTTACTGGGACATGCTGGAGCAGGCGATGGAAGGAGGGGTGCACGGAGTGAGCCTGGCGTTAACGGCCGAGAATCAGTTCAGCGGAGAGGAACATCGGGTGAGTGGGAAGGAGAATGGGTTTGAATTTTCACACATCACAGGACTGATGGGTGTCGGAATTCTCACTCATCGGATAATAAAGCATAAAAACAAATCAGAAATAAATATATATAATTCTTAAAACTGTGAATCTGAAGGAATGATTGAGAGGTGTAAACACTCCAGTGGCGGCTCAATGCTCAGAGCGAGGGGAGCAGGTAACTATTGTATGAGGTTGCAATAAAGAAGTTTAAATGGAAATATGGTCGGAATTTTCATTTTGAAAAGACCGTGCAGCATGACGGCAGGATGTCAGTGAGAACCGGGGCATCATCAGGGGATGCCACAGGAGCTCGAGTGTGTTCTGTTCTGGATGGAGATGATTCCGTTAAAATCTGTAATTGCAAACAGTGTGGATCGGGGAATACTGCCATGTTGAAATGTGTAATCACTGAATAAACCTCCACTGGAAAAGGCAAAGGAAAGGCATCAGGTGTCAGCCGGTAATCCACTGTCATGTTGGACACTGGCGGACTGAGGAGATGAATCACATTATCTTTTCTGCAACTTCTCCGAGACTGCTCACTCTGTTATAAAAACCCTCCTGACTGCACGAAGTGTCAGGAATAAGGCGGATGAGCTTGAAGCCCAGGTGCGAATGGGTAACTATGATGTTGTTGGGATAACGGAGACATGGCTACAGGGAGATCAGACCTGGGAAATGAATGTACAAGGGTATACGTGCTATCTTAGGGACAGAAATGTGGGCAGAGGGGGTGGGGTGGCCCTGTTGGTGAAAATGAGATTCAGTCCTTTGCAAGGGGGAATAGGGTCCTGACATAGGGTCAGGAGAAGTAGAGTCTGTGTGGATAGAACTGAGGGACAGTAAGGGCAAAAGGACCGAAATGGGTGTTGTCTACAGGCCACCAAACAGTAGCATGGATATTGGGTGCAAATTGAACAGGGAGTTAACATTGGCATGTGGCAAAGGTAATGTCGCTGTAGTTATGGGGGATTTCAACATGCAGGTGAACTGGGAGAATCAGGTTGGTGCTGGACCACAGGATAGGGAGTTTGTAGAGTGCCTACGGGATGCATTCTTGGAACAACTTGTACGAGAGCCCACCAGGGACAAGACAATTCTGGATTTACTGTCATGCAATGAACAGGATTTGATAAGCGATCTCGCAGTAAAGGAGCCATTAGGAGGTAGTGATCACAATATGATAAGCTTTTATCTGCAATTTGAGAAGGATAAGGGCAGCTCAGAGGTGTCAGTGTTGCAGATGAACAGGGGAAACTATGGAGCCATGAGGGAGGAGCTGGCCAAAGTTGACTGGACGGATAGCCTAGCAGAAAAGACAGTGGAACAGCAATGGCAGGTATTCTTGGGAATAATGCACAACGTGCAAAATCAGTTCATCCCCCAGAGAAGGAAGGATTCAAAGAGGGGAAAGGGGACTCAGTGGTTGACAAAGGAAGTCAGAGACTGCATAGCATTAAAAAAAAGGAAATATGACAGAGCTAAGGTGAGTGGGAGGACAGATGATTTTGAAGTTTTTAAGGAACAACAGAACTTAACTAAAAAAGACAATACGGGGAGAAAAATGAGGTACGAATGCAAGCTAGCCAGGAATATAAAGGAAGATAGCAAAAGCTTTCTTAGGTATGTGAAGAGAAAGAAGATAGTTAAGAACAATGTTGGGCCCTTGAAGAATGAATTCGGTGAAATTGTTATGGCAAACAGAGAAATGGCAGAAGAATTTAATGACTACTTTAGATCTGTTTTCACTAAGGAAGACACAAGCAATCTCCCAGATGTAGATAGATAGATAGATAGATACTTTATTCATCCCCATGGGGAAATTCAACATTTTTTCCAATGTCCCATACACTTGTTGTAGCAAAACTAATTACATACAATACTTAACTCAGTAAAAATATGATATGCATCAAAATCACTCTCTCAAAAAGCATTAATAATAGCTTTTAAAAAGTTCTTAAGTAGTTTACATAAATACATTAAATACAATCAACCCCGGCACTTTAACATATCTTACTCCTGGCGGTTGAATTGTAAAGCCTAATGGCATTGGGGAGTATTGACCTCTTAATCCTGTCTGAGGAGCATTGCATCGATAGCAACCTGTCGCTGAAACTGCTTCTCTGTCTCTGGATGGTGCTATGTAGAGGATGTTCAGGGTTTTCCATAATTGACCGTAGCCTACTCAGCGCCCTTCGCTCAGCTACCGATGTTATACTCTCCAGTACTTTGCCCACGACAGAGCCCGCCTTCCTTACCAGCTTATTAAGACGTGAGGCGTCCCTCTTCTTAATGCTGCCTCCCCAACACGCCACCACAAAGAAGAGGGCGCTCTCCACAACTGACCTATAGAACATCTTCAGCATCTCACTACAGACATTGAATGACGCCAACCTTCTAAGGAAGTACAGTCGACTCTGTGCCTTCCTGCACAAGGCATCTGTGTTGGCAGATAGTCTAGCTTCTCGTCTAATTGTACTCTCAGATACTTGTAGGTCTTAACCTGCTCCACACATTCTCCATTAATGATCACTGGCTCCATATGAGGCCTAGATCTCCTAAAGTCCACCACCATCTCCTATCATGTATGGATAGGCCAAGGACATAGGGTAACAGAGGAAATGAAACAGATTGACATTCGGAAGGAAACAGTAATGTGAAGACTGATGGGACTGAAGGCTGACAAATCCCCAGGTCCAGATGGTCTGCACCCTAGGGTACTAAAGGAGGTGGCCCTGGAAATTGCGGATGCATTGGTAATCATTTTCCAATGTTCCTTAGATTCAGGATCAGTTCCTGAGGATTGGAGAATGGATAATGTTATCCCATTTTTTAAGAAAGGAGGGAGGGAGAAAACAGAGAACTATCGACCTGTCAGCCTGACATCGGTGGTGGGAAAGATGCTAGAGTCCATTATTAAGGATGAAATAGTGTCATATCTAGATAGCAGTGATAGGATTGGGCCGAGCCAGCATGGATTTACAAAGCATAAATCATGCTTGACTAATCTGTTGGAGTTTTTCGAGGATGTAACCAGGAAGTTAGACGGGGGAGATCCAGTGGATGTAATGTACCTCGATTTTCAGAAGGCATTTGATAAGGTTCCACATAGAAGATTGGTGGGTAAAGCCAAAGCTCAGGGCATCGGGGGGAAGGCATTGACATGGATAGAAAACTGGTTGGCAGATAGAAAGCAAAGGGTAGCGGTGAATTGATGTTTCTCGGAATGGCAGGTGGTGACTAGTGGGGTGCCACAGGGCTCGGTATTGGGACCACAGCTGTTTACCATTTACGTTAACGATTTGGATGAAGGCATAGAAAATAACATCAGCAAATTTGCTGATGATACTAAGCTGGGTGGCAGTGTGACATGTGATGAGGATGTTAGGAGAATTCAGGGTGACTTGGATAGGCTGGGTGAGTGGACAAATACTTGGGAGATGGTGTTTAATGTGAATAAGTGTGAGGTTATCCACTTTGGGAGTAAGAACAGGAAGGCAGATTATTATCTGAACGGTGTAGAGTTGGGTAAGGGAGTAATACAAAGAGATCTCGGAGTCCTTGTTCATCAGTCACTGAAGGTGAATGTGCAAGTGCAGCCTGCAGTGAAGAAGGCTAATGGAATGTTGGCCTTTATTACAAAGGGAATTGAGTACAAGAGCAAGGAAATCCTCTTGCATTTGTACAGAGCCCTGGTGAGACCACACCTGGAGTATTGTGTACAGTTTTGGTCTCCAGGGTTAAGGAAGGACATCCTGGCTGTAGAGGAAGTGCAGCGTAGATTCACGAGTTTAATTCCTGGGATGTCTGGACTGTCTTACGCAGAGAGGTTAGAGAGACTGGGCTTGAACACGCTGGAATTAAAGAGATTGAGAGGGGATCTGATTGAAACATATAAGATTATTAAGGGATTGGACAAGATAGAGGCAGGAAATATGTTCCAGATGCTGGGAGAGTCCAGTACCAGAGTGATGCACCATCACTAACTCACTTCGAGACGTAAGAAGCGAGGTATCGGCTTTTATTGACTGGAAGAATGAACAACACTACATCCTGGAGAATGAGGCCGGGCATCAGGCTTCAATCGCCTTTATACAGGAGTCTGTGGGAGGAGCCACAGAAGCAGTCAGCAGGGGTCTGTGGGAGGAGCCACAGGAGCAGTCCAGACAGGTATATGTAGTTCACCACACAGAGGGCATGGTTTGAGAATAAGGGGTAGGTCATTTAGGACAGAGTTAAGGAAAAGCTTCTTCTCCCAGAGAGTTGTGGGGGTCTGGAATGCACTGCCTCGGAAGGTAGTGGAGGCCAATTCTCTGTATGCTTTCAAGAAGGAGCTAGATAGGTATCTTATGGATAGGTGAATCAAGGGATATGGGGACAAGGCAGGAACCGGGTATTGATGGGAATTGATCAGCCATGATCTCAAAATGGCGGTGCAGGCTCGAAGGGCCGAATGGTCTACTTCTGCACCTATTGTCTATTGTCTATTGTCTATTGACTTCTTTCTTCATCTGTGACCGCTATTTTCTGATTTTGTTTTACACGGTCAAATCCGGTAAGGGATTATTTATGGATTTGGAGCCACGTCAATGAAGCGGTCACAGACCAGCCAGGATCTCATTGACTGGTGGACCAGTTTCACGGTGAATGTCCCTCCGTGTGCTCTGCACTCAGAATGTACAGTCCATGTCCAGACAGAATCAGCACCCGTCCGGGTGAATGCTCAGTGTGATTCCGTTACAGAGCACATCATTTACTTCTCACTCTCTGTGTGAATCTGTCAGTCCCCAATATGTTCACCGTTACTCTTCACAGAAAATCTCTGATCTCGCTGATAAGGGAGAGTGGGTGGACAGTTCTAAACTCCTCCTGAGCCTGGTGATGGAGAAAGGGTCCCGCGCCCGGCGGGTGATGTGGGAAACCTTTGTGAAAATGCGGATTGGTGTCCCAAAGTTGGACAAAATACTGAAAGAAATACAGGAACATGGTGAGATAGTATCAGAGATTAATTTAATTTTGTAATCAAACATTACGCACTTATAATTTGAGGAATTGAAATGTGTCAAATTGTTTAAATTTGAACAGGTTGTGTTCCGGTCCATCGACCCGTACCGGAGATTCCCAGTGAGCTGAAAGGTAAGAGAAGAAACCGCTGTTTCCATCAAAGGTTGATGTTGTGTGGGGCCATGTTGTTGTTGAGCCACGGGGATTTGATCAGGTAAATGTTCCACCGTGACACAGCGCAGTGAGACACAGGGAAAAATGTTTGCTGGAGGGAGAGTTTTCACAGGACAGTATGAGGAAGCACGTAGAGAATTGGTGAGTTTGCTGAAAGGGATCACTCCTCTTTGGCCAAAAATGTTAATTTTCAAAAGGTATCAAAAGAAGTTTTCAAACTGCTCACATTTCTGTCACCTGTGTTACTGCTTTTCCAGTCCACATTCAGACAACAAAACCCCTCCGATTCCCTGCACTAAGGATTTGGTAATTCTCGACAATCTCCCTGTAAACTTATTCTTCACTGTTCTTCATGCTGTTTGCCGAGGGAACAGTCATGGCTGTGACATTCCCACATTTATTTCTGAATACAGAACAGACTCTCTCCCTGATTATTGAGGAAAATAATTTCTCCCACTGTCACATTCTCCAAAGTAAACATTTCAACAATAAATGTTTTCCTACGCTCCCCGTTTCACCCGATTAAGTTGTCTGGAGAGCACACACACTCCCTGACAGGTCCTGACACATTGTGAGACCCCTCACAACCCTGGCAGGTTCCTAACACACTGTGAGACCCCACACACCCCTGACAGCGTCCTGACACACTAAGGCCCCACGCACACCGGCAGGGTCCTGACACACTGAGACCCCAAACACTTCTGGCAGGGTCCTGACACACTGTGAGACCCCGCACACCATAGAACATAGAACCATTCAACACTACAGCACAGTACAGGCCCTTCAGCCCTCCCTGTTGTGCTGACCCATATATCCTTAAAAAAAGTACTAAACCCACACTACCCAAAAACCCTGCATTTTTCTTTCATCCATGTGCCTGTACAAGAGGCTCTTAAATACCCCTAATGTTTTAGCCTCCACCACTGACACTGACACACTGTGAGAACCCACACACTCCTGACAGTGTCCTGACACACTGTTAGTCCACACACACCCCTGACAGTGTCCTGACAAACTGTCAGACCCAACACACCCCTGACAGGATCTGACATACTGCGAGACCCCACACATACCTGACAGGGTCCTGACACACTCTGAGACCCCACACACCCGACAGGTTCTAACACACTGCGAGACCCCACATAACCCGGGCAGGTCCCTGACAAACTCTGAGATCCCACACACTCCTGATAGGATCCTGACACTCTGTGAGACCCCACACACACCCTGACAGTGTTCTAACACACTGTGAGACACCAGACACCCCTGACAGGGTCCTGATTCACTGGAATTTAGAAGGATGAGAGGGGATCTGATTGAAACATATATAATAATTAAGGGATTCGACACGCTAGAGGCAGGAAACATGTTCCCAATGTTGGGGGAGCCCAGAAACAGAGGCCACACTTTAACAATAAGGAGTAGGCCATTTAGAACGGAGTTCAGGAAAAACTTTATCACCCAGAGAGTTGTGGATCTATGGAATGCTCTGCTTCAGAAGGCAGTGGAGACCAATTCTCTGGATGCTTTCAAGAAAGAGTTAGATACAGCTCTTAAGGATAGCGGAGACGAGGGATATGGGAAGAAGGCAGGAACGGGGTACTGATTGTGGATGATCAGACATGATCACATTGGATGGCGGTGCTGGCTCGAAGGGCCAAATGGCCTACTCCTGCACGTACTGCCTATTATCTATTGACACACTGTGAAACCCCACACACCCCTGACAGGTTCCTGACACACTGGGAGACCCCAGACACCCCTGACAGCGTCCTGACACACTAAGGCCCCACGCACACCGGCAGGGTCCTGACACACTGAGACCCCAAACACTTCTGGCAGGGTCCTGACACACTGTGAGACCCCGCACACCATAGAACATAGAACCATTCAACACTACAGCACAGTACAGGCCCTTCAGCCCTCCCTGTTGTGCTGACCCATATATCCTTAAAAAAAGTACTAAACCCACACTACCCAAAAACCCTGCATTTTTCTTTCATCCATGTGCCTGTACAAGAGGCTCTTAAATACCCCTAATGTTTTAGCCTCCACCACTGACACTGACACACTGTGAGAACCCACACACTCCTGACAGTGTCCTGACACACTGTTAGTCCACACACACCCCTGACAGTGTCCTGACAAACTGTCAGACCCAACACACCCCTGACAGGATCTGACATACTGCGAGACCCCACACATACCTGACAGGGTCCTGACACACTCTGAGACCCCACACACCCGACAGGTTCTAACACACTGCGAGACCCCACATAACCCGGGCAGGTCCCTGACAAACTCTGAGATCCCACACACTCCTGATAGGATCCTGACACTCTGTGAGACCCCACACACACCCTGACAGTGTTCTAACACACTGTGAGACACCAGACACCCCTGACAGGGTCCTGATTCACTGGAATTTAGAAGGATGAGAGGGGATCTGATTGAAACATATATAATAATTAAGGGATTCGACACGCTAGAGGCAGGAAACATGTTCCCAATGTTGGGGGAGCCCAGAAACAGAGGCCACACTTTAACAATAAGGAGTAGGCCATTTAGAACGGAGTTCAGGAAAAACTTTATCACCCAGAGAGTTGTGGATCTATGGAATGCTCTGCTTCAGAAGGCAGTGGAGACCAATTCTCTGGATGCTTTCAAGAAAGAGTTAGATACAGCTCTTAAGGATAGCGGAGACGAGGGATATGGGAAGAAGGCAGGAACGGGGTACTGATTGTGGATGATCAGCCATGATCACATTGGATGGCGGTGCTGGCTCGAAGGGCCAAATGGCCTACTCCTGCACGTACTGCCTATTATCTATTGACACACTGTGAAACCCCACACACCCCTGACAGGTTCCTGACACACTGGGAGACCCCAGACACCCCTGACAGTGTCCTGACAAACTGTGAGATCCCACACACCCCTGACAGGGTCCTGATAGACTGTGAGACCCCACACACGCTTTGCAGGGACCTGACACACTGTGAGACCCCACATACCACTGACAGGGTCTTAACACACTGTGAGATCCCACACACCCCTGAGAGGGTCCTGACACACTGTGAGACTCCACACACCCCTGACACGGTCCTGAAAAACTGTGTGATTTCACAAACGTCTCAAAGGTTCCAGACACAGTGTCAGACTCTACACAGCCCTGACAGGATCCTGACAATCTGTGAGATCCAACAGACTGACTGGTTACCGATGCACTGTGAGACCCCACACATCCTTACCGGTTCCTGACACACTACGAGTCTCTACACACCCGTGACATCACCCTGACACACTGTTAGACCGCACGCACCACTGACAGGGTCCTGACAGACTGTGATACCCCATACACCCCTGACACGGTCCTGAAAAACTGTGTGATTTCACAAACGTCTCAAAGGTTCCAGACACAGTGTCAGACTCTACACAGCCCAGACAGGATCCTGACAATCTGTGAGATCCAACAGACTGACTGGTTACCGATGCACTGTGAGACCCCACACATCCTTACCGGTTCCTGACACACTACGAGTCTCTACACACCCCTGACATCATCCTGACACACAGTGAGACCGCACACACCCCTGGCAGGGTCCTGACACACTACAAGACTCCACACACCTCTGACATCGTCCTGACACACTGTCAGATGCCACATAACCCTGAGAGGTTCCTGATACACTGTCAGACGTGACACTTCCCCGAGAGGTTCCTGATACACAATTACATCCGACACACAACTGATACGGTCCTGATACACTGGAATTTAGAAGGATGCGAGGGGATCCGATTGGAATATATAAGATTTTTAAGGGATACGACACGCTAAAGACAGGAAACATTCCCGATGTTGAGGGAGTCCAGAGCAAGAGGCCACAGCTAACAATAAGGTGTAGGCCATTTAAAACAGAGCTGAGGAAAAACGGTTTCACCCAGAGAGTTTGGATCTATGGAATGCTCTGCTTCAGAAGGCAGTGGAGACCAATTCTCTAGATGCTTTCAAGAAAGAGTTAGATAGAGCTCTTAAAGATTGCGGAGTCAAGGGGTATGGGGAGAAGGGAGGAACGGGGTACTGTTTGTGGATGATCAGCCGTGATCACATTGAATGGCGGTGCTGGCTCAAAAGGCTGAATTGCCTACACCTGCACCTATTGTCTATTATCAATTGACAAACCCTGAGACCCCACACAACCCAGGCAGGGTCCTGACACACTGTGAGACCCCTCACAACCCTGGCTGGGTCCTGACACACAGTGAGACCCCACACACCGCTGACAGGGTCCTGACACACTGTGAAACACCACACACACCTGACAGGTTCATGACACACTGTGAGACCCCACACACCCCTGACAGGGTCCTGACACACTGTGAGACCCCACACACCCCGGACAGGTTCCTGACACACTGTGAGACCCCACTGAACTTTGGCAGGGTCCTGACACACTGTGACACCCCACACACCCTTGACAGAGTCTCGACACACAGTGAGACCCCACAGAACTTTGGCAGGGTCCTGACACACTGTGAGACCCCACACACCCCTGATAGGGTCCTGACACACTGTGACACCACACACACCCCTGACAGGTTCCTAGACAAACTGTGAGACCTCACACACCCCTGACAGGGTCCTGACACACTGTGAGAATCCGCACACCCCTGACAGGGTCCTGCCAGACTGTGATACCCCGTACACCCCTGACACAGTCCTGAAAAACTGTGAGATTTCACAAACATCTCAAAGGTTCCAGACACAGTGTCAGACACTACACAGCCCTGACAGGATCCTGACACACTACGAGCACTACACACCCCTGACATCATCCTGACACGCTGTGAGACCGCACACACCCCAGATAGGGTCCTGACACACTGTGAGAATCCACACACCCCTGACAGGGTCCTGCCAGACTGTGAGACCCCGTACACCCCTGACACAGTCCTGAAAAACTGTGAGATTTCACAAACATCTCAAAGGTTCCAGACACAGTGTCAGACACTACACAGCCCTGACAGGATCCTGACACACTACGAGTCACTACACACCTCTGACATCTTCCTGACAAACTGTGAGACCCCACACACCCCTGACAGGGTCCTGACACACTGTGACACCCCACACACCCCTGACAGGGTCCCGACACACTGTGAGACCACACAGAACTTTGGCAGGGTCCTGAGACACTGTGAGACCCCACACACCCCTGATTGTGTCCTGACACACTGAGACACCCCACAAACCCCTGACAGATTCCTAGACACACTGTGAGACCCCACACACCCCTGAAAGGGTCCCGACACGCTGTGAGACACCACACACCCCTGACAGGTTCCTGACACACTGTGAGATACCACACACCCCTGAAAGGGTCCTGATACACTGTGAGACCAGACACACTCCTGACAGGGTCCTGACACGCTGTGACACCCCACACACCCCTGATAGGGTCCTGACACACTGTGAAACCCCACACACCCCTGACAGGTTCCTGACACACTGTGAGACCCCACACACCCCTGGAAGGGTCCTGACACGTTGTGACACCCCACACACCCCTGATAGGGTCCTGACACACTGTGAAACCCCACACACCCCTGACAGGTTCCTGACACACTGTGAGACCCCACACACCCCTGGAAGGGTCCTGACACGTTGTGAGATCCAACACACCCCTGACAGGGTACTGACACACTGCGAGACCGCACACAACCCTGAAAGGTTCCTGACAGGATGTGAGACTCCACACAACCATGACAGGGTCCTGACACACTGTGACACCCCACACACCCCTGACAGGGTCCTGACACACTGTGAGACCCCACACACCCCTGACAGGCTCCTGACACACAGTGAGATCCAACAGATGCCTAGCTGTGCGCTGACAATCTGTGAAACCCCATGCGCCCCTGACAGGGTCCTGACACACTGTGACACCCCACACACCCCTGACAGGTTCCTGACACACTGTGAGACCCCACACACCCCTGTCAGGGTCCCGACACACTATGAGACCCCACACACCCCTGACAGGCTCCTGACACACAGTGAGATCCAACAGATGCCTAGCTGTGCGCTGACAATCTGTGAAAACCCATGCGCCCCTGAAAGGGTCCTGACACACTGTGACACCCCACACACCCCTGACAGGGTCCTGACACACTGTGACACCCCACACACCCCTGACAGGTTCATGACACACTGTGAGACCCCACACACCCCTGACAGGGTCCTGACACACTGTGAGACCCCACAGAACTCTGGCAGGGTCCTGACACACTGTGACACCCCACACACCCCTGACAGGGTCCCGACACACTGTGAGACCCCACAGAAATTTGGCAGGTCCTTATACACTGTGAAACCCCACACATCCGTACAGGTTACTGACACACTACGGGTCACTACACACCCCTGACATCATCCTGACACACAGAGAGACCGCATACACCCCTGACAGGGTCCTGACACACTACGAGACTCCACACACCTCTGACATCGTCCTGACACACTGTGAGATGCCACATAACCCTGAGAGGTTCCTGATACACCGTCAAACGTGACACTTCCCCGACAGGATCCTGATACACAATTACATCCGACACACAACTGATAGGGTCCTGATACACTGGAATTTAGAAGGATGTGAGGGGATCTGATTGGAATATATAAGATTTTTAAGGGATACGACACGCTAAAGACAGGAAACATTCCCGATGTTGAGGGAGTCCAGAACAAGAGGCCACAGCTAACAATAAGGTGTAGGCCATTTAAAACAGAGTTGAGGAAAAACGTTTTCACCCAGAGAGTTGTGGATCTATGGAATGCTCTGCTTCAGAAGGCAGTGGAGACCAATTCTCTGGATGCTTTTAAGAGAGAGTTAGATAGAGCACTTAAAGATTGCGGGGTCAAGGGATAAGCGGAGAAGGCAGGAACGGGGTACTGATTGTGGATGATCAGCCATGATCACATTGAATGGCGGTGCTGGCTCAAAAGGCTGAATTGCCTACACCTGCACCTATCGTCTATTATCAATTGACAAACCCTGAGACCCCACACAACCCAGGCAGGGTCTTGACACACTGTGACAACCCACACACCCCTGACAGGTTCCTGACACACTGTGAGACCCCACACACCCCTGTCAGGGTCCTGACACACTATGAGACCACACACACCCCTGACAGGCTCCTGACACACAGTGAGATCCAACAGATGCCTAGCTGTGCGCTGACAATCTGTGAAACCCCATAGGCCCCTGACAGGGTCCTGACACACTGTGACACCACACACACCCCTGACCGGGTCCTGACACACTGTGACACCCCACACACCCCTGACAGGGTCCTGACACACTGTGACACCCCACACACCCCTGACAGGTTCATGACACACTGTGAGACCCCACACACCCCTGACAGGGTCCTGACACACTGTGACACCCCACGCACCCCTGACAGGGTCCTGACACACTGTGACACCCCACACACCTCTGACAGGTTCATGACACACTGTGAGACCCCACACACCCGTGACAGGGTCCTGAAAAACTGTGAGACCCCACACACCCCTGACAGGGTCGTGACACACTGTGAGACCCCACAGAACTTTGGCAGGGTCCTGACACACTGTGACACCCCACACACCCCTGACAGGGTCCCGACACACTGTGAGACCCCACAGAATTTTGGCAGGGTCCTGACACACTGTGAGACCGCACGCACCCCTGACAGGGTCCTGATACACTGTGAGACCCCACACATCCTTACAGGTTACTGACACACTACGAGTCACTACTCACCCCTGACATCACCCTGACACACAGTGAGACAGCACACACCCCTGACAGGGTCCCGACACACTGTGAGACCCCACAGAACTTTGGCAGGGTCCTGACACACTGTGAGACCGCACACATCCTTACAGGTTACTGACACACTACGAGTCACTACACACCCCTGACATCATCCTGACACACAGTGAGACCGCACACACCCCTGACAGGGTCCTGACACACTACGAGACTGCACACACCTCTGACATCGTCCTGACACACTGTGAGATGCCACATAACCCTGAGAGGTTCCTGATACACTGTCAGACGTGACACTTCCCCGACAGGTTCCTGATACACAATTACATCCGACACACACCTGATAGGGTCCTGATACACTGGAATTTAGAAGGATGCGAGGGGATCCGATTGGAATATATAAGATTTTTAAGGGATACGACACGCTAAAGACAGGAAACATTCCTGATGTTGAGGGAGTCCAGAACAAGAGGCCACAGCTAACAATAAGGTGTAGGCCATTTGAAACAGAGTTGAGGAAAAACGTTTTCACCCAGAGAGTTTGGATCTATGGAATGCTCTGATTCAGAAGGCAGTGGAGACCAATTCTCTAGATGCTTTCAAGAAAGAGTTAGATAGAGCTCTTAAAGATTGCAGGGTCAAGGGATATGGGGAGAAGGCAGGAACGGGGTACTGATTGTGGATGATCATGCATGATCACATTGAATGACGGTGCTGGCTCAAAAGGCTGAATTGCCTGCACCTGCACCTATTGTCTATTATCAATTGACAAACCCAGAGACCCCACACAACCCAGGCAGGGTCTTGACACACTGTGACACCCCACACAACCCTGACAGGTTCCTGACAGACTGTGAGACCCCACACACACCTGACAGAGTCCTGACACACTGTGAGACTCCACACACCCCTGACAGGGTCCTGACACACTGTGAGACCCCACACACCCCTGACAGGTTCATGACACACTGTGAGACCCCACACACCCCTGACAGGGTCCTGACACACTGTGAGACCCCACAGAACTCTGGCAGGGTCCTGACACACTGTGACACCCCACACACCCCTGACAGGGTCCCGACACACTGTGAGACCCCACAGAAATTTGGCAGGTCCTGACACACTGTGAGACCCCACACACCCCTGACAGGGTCCTGTCACACTGTGAGACCCCACACACCCCTGACAGGCTCCTGACACACAGTGAGATCCAACAGATGCCTAGCTGTGCGCTGACAATCTGTGAAACCCCATACGCCCCTGACAGGGTCCTGACACACTGTGACACCCCACACACCCCTGACAGGGTCCTGACACACTGTGACACCCCACAAACCCCTGACAGGTCCATGACACACTGTGAGACCCCACACAGCCCTGAAAGGGTCCTGACACACTGTGAGACCCCACAGAACTTTGGCAGGGTCCTGACACACTGTGACACCCTACACACCCCTGACAGGGTCCCGACACACTGTGAGACCCCACAGACCTTTGGCAGGGTCCTGACAAGCTGTGAGACCCCACACGCCCCTGATAGGGTCCTGACACCCAGTCAGACCCCACACACCCCTGATAGGGTCCTGACACACTGTGAGACCCCACACACCCCTGACAGGGTCCTGACACACTGTGAGACCCCACACACCCCTGCCAGGGTCCTGACACACTGTGAGACCCCACACACCCCTGACAGGCTCCTGACACACAGTGAGATCCAACAGATGCCTAGCTGTGCGCTATCTGTGAAACCCCATACGCCCCTGACAGGGTCCTGACACACTGTGACACCCCACACACCCCTGACAGGGTCCTGACACACTGTGACACCCCACAAACCCCTGACAGGTCCATGACACACTGTGAGACCCCACACACCCCTGAAAGGGTCCTGACACACAGTGAGACCCCACACACCCCTGACAGGGTCCCTACACACTGTGAGACCCCACAGACCTTTGGCAGGGTCCTGACAAACTGTGAGACCCCACACACCCCTGATAGGGTCCTGACACTCTGTGACACACACACACACCCCTGACAGGGTCCTGACACACTGTGAGACCCCATACACCCCTGACACAGTCCTGAAAAACTGTGAGATTTCACAAACATCTCAAAGGTTCCAGACACAGTGTCAGACACTACACAGCCCTGACAGGATCCTGACAATCTGTGAGATCCCACAGACTGATGGGTTACCGATGCACTGTGAGACCCTACACATCCTTACAGGTTCCTGACACACTACGAGTCACTACACACGCCTGACATCATCCTGACACACTGTGAGACCGCACACACCCCAGACAGCGTCCTGACACACTACGAGACTCCACACACCTCTGAAATCGTCCTGACACACTGTGAGACCCCACAGAACTTTGGCAGGGTCCTGAGACACAGTGACACCCCACGCACCCCTGACAGGGTCCCGACACACTGTGAGACCCCACACACCCCTGACAGGGTCCTGACACACTGTGACACCCCACGCACCCCTGACAGGGTCCCGACACACTGTGAGACCCCACAGAACTTTGGCAGGGTCCTGACACACTGTGAGACCCCACACACCCCTGATAGTGTCCAAACACACTGTGACACCACACAAACCCCTGTCAGATTCCTAGACACACTGTGAGACCCGACACACCCCTGAAAGGGTCCTGACACACTGTGAGATACCACACACCCCAGAAAGGGTCCTGTCACGCTGTGAGACCACACACACCCCTGAAAGGGTCCTGACACGCTGTGACACCCCACACTCCCCTGATAGGTTCCTGACACACTGTGAAACCCCACACACCCCTGACAGGTTCCAGACACACTGTGAGACCCCACACACCCCTGAAAGGGTCCTGACACGTTGTGAGATCCAACACACCCCTGACAGGTTCCTGACACACTGTGAAACCGCACACACCCCTGAAAGGGTCCTGACAGGCTGTGAGACCACACACAACCTTGACAGGGTCCTGACACACTGTGACACCCCACACACCCCTGACAGGGTCCTGACACACTGTGAGACCCCACACACCACTGTCAGGGTCACGACACACTGTGAGACACCACAGACTCCTGGCAGGGTCCTGACACACTGTGAAACCCCACACACCCCTGACAGGGTCCTGACACATTGTGAGACCCCACACACCCCGACAGGGTCCTGACAGACTGTGAGATACCACACACCTCTGAAACATTCCTGTCACGCTGTGAGACCCCGCACACTCCTGAAAGGGTCCTGACACACGGTGACACCCCACACTCCCCTGACAGGGTCCTGTCACACTGTGAGACCCCACACACCCCTGGCAGGGTACTGTCACACTGTGAGACCCCACACACCCCTGACAGGGTCCTGACACACAGTGAGATCCAACAGATGCCTAGCTGTGCGCTATCTGTGAAACCCCATACGCCCCTGACAGGGTCCTGACACACTGTGACACCCCACACACCCCTGACAGGGTCCTGACACACTGTGACACCCCACAAACCCCTGACAGGTCCATGACACACTGTGAGACCCCACACACCCCTGAAAGGGTCCTGACACACAGTGAGACCCCACACACCCCTGACAGGGTCCCTACACACTGTGAGACCCCACAGACCTTTGGCAGGGTCCTGACAAACTGTGAGACCCCACACACCCCTGATAGGGTCCTGACACTCTGTGACACACACACACACCCCTGACAGGGTCCTGACACACTGTGAGACCCCATACACCCCTGACACAGTCCTGAAAAACTGTGAGATTTCACAAACATCTCAAAGGTTCCAGACACAGTGTCAGACACTACACAGCCCTGACAGGATCCTGACAATCTGTGAGATCCCACAGACTGATGGGTTACCGATGCACTGTGAGACCCTACACATCCTTACAGGTTCCTGACACACTACGAGTCACTACACACGCCTGACATCATCCTGACACACTGTGAGACCGCACACACCCCAGACAGCGTTCTGACACACTACGAGACTCCACACACCTCTGAAATCGTCCTGACACACTGTGAGACCCCACAGAACTTTGGCAGGGTCCTGAGACACAGTGACACCCCACGCACCCCTGACAGGGTCCCGACACACTGTGAGACCCCACACACCCCTGACATGGTCCTGACACACTGTGACACCCCACGCTCCCCTGACAGGGTCCCGACACACTGTGAGACCCCACAGAACTTTGGCAGGGTCCTGACACACTGTGAGACCCCACACACCCCTGATAGTGTCCTGACACACTGTGACACCACACAAACCCCTGTCAGATTCCTAGACACACTGTGAGACCCGACACACCCCTGAAAGGGTCCCGACACGCTGTGAGACACCACACACCCCTGACAGGGTCCTGACACACTGTGAGATACCACACACCCCAGAAAGGGTCCTGTCACGCTGTGAGACCACACACACCCCTGAAAGGGTCCTGACACGCTGTGACACCCCACACTCCCCTGATAGGTTCCTGACACACTGTGAAACCCCACACACCCCTGACAGGTTCCAGACACACTGTGAGACCCCACACACCCCTGAAAGGGTCCTGACACGTTGTGAGATCCAACACACCCCTGACAGGTTCCTGACACACTGTGAAACCGCACACACCCCTGAAAGGGTCCTGACAGGCTGTGAGACCACACACAACCTTGACAGGGTCCTGACACACTGTGACACCCCACACACCCCTGACAGGGTCCTGACACACTGTGAGACCCCACACACCACTGTCAGGGTCACGACACACTGTGAGACACCACAGACTCCTGGCAGGGTCCTGACACACTGTGAAACCCCACACACCCCTGACAGGGTCCTGACACATTGTGAGACCCCACACACCCCGACAGGGTCCTGACAGACTGTGAGATACCACACACCTCTGAAACATTCCTGTCACGCTGTGAGACCCCGCACACTCCTGAAAGGGTCCTGACACACGGTGACACCCCACACTCCCCTGACAGGGTCCTGACACACTGTGAGACCCCACACACCCCTGGCAGGGTACTGTCACACTGTGAGACCCCACACACCCCTGACAGGGTCCTGACACACTGTCAGACCCCACACACACGTGACAGGGTCCTGACACACTGTGAGACCCCACACACCCCTGGCAGGGTACTGTCACACTGTGAGACCCCACACACCCCTGACAGGGTCCTGACACACTGTCAGACCCCACACACCCGTGACAGGGTCCTGACACACTGTGAGACCCCACACACCCCTGTCAGGGTCCTGACACACAGTGAGACACCACACACCCATGTCAGGGTCCTGACACACTGTGAGACCCCACACACCCCTGACAGGGTCCTGACACACTGTGAGACCCCACACACCCCTGTCAGGGTCCTGACACACTGTGAGACACCACACACCCCTGACAGGCTCCTGAAACACTGAGACCCCACACACACCTGGCACGATCCTGAAACAGTGTGAGACCCCAAACACCCCTGGCACGCTCCTGACAGGATGTGAGACCCCACACTCTTAACCAGATACTGACACGGGCCGAGACCCCTCACATTCCTGACAGGTTCCTGACAAACTGTGAGACCACACACACCCCTGACAGGGTCCTGACACACTGTGAGACCACACACACCCCTGACAGGGTCCTGACGCACTACGAGACTCCACAAATTCCTGACAGTGTCCTGACACACTACGAGACTCCACACATACCTGACAGGGTCCTGACAGACTGTGAGACCACACACACCCCTAAACAGGTTCCTGACACACTACGAGACTCCACACATTCCTGACAGGGTCCTGACAGACTGTGAGACCACACACATCCCTAATCAGGTTCCTGACACACTACGAGACTCCACACATTCCTGACAGGGTCCTGACAGACTGTGAGACCACACACATCCCTAAACAGGTTCCTGACACACTACGAGACTCCACACACTCCTGACAGGGTCCCGACACACCGTGCGACCACACAAACACGTGGCAGAGTCCTGACACACTGTGAGATCCAGCACACCCCGGATAGGATCCTGACCCAATATGAGACCCCACACACCCCTGGCAGGGTCCTGACCCAATGTGAGACCCCACAGAGCCCTGACAGCGTCCTGAGACACTGTGAGATCCAGCACACATTTACCAGTGTCCCGACACACTGTGAGACACCACAGACTGCTGGCAGGGTCCTGATACACTGTGTCTCCCCACATACCCCGGACATGGTTCCGACAAACTTTGAGACCCCACACACCACTGCAAGGGTCCCGACACACTGTGAGACACCACATAACACTGACCGGTTCTAGATACACCACGAGATCCCACCCCCACCTTATAGGGTCCTGATACACTGGAATTTAGAAGAATGCGAGGTGATCTGATTGAAACATATAAGATTCTTATGGGATTAGACACACTAGATACAGAAAACATGTTCCCGAGTCCAGAACCAGAGGCCACAGTTTAACAATAAGGCGAAGGCCATTTAGAACGGAGATCAGGAAAAACTTTTTCACCCAGAGAGTTGTGGATCTATGGAATGCTCTGCTTCAGAAAGCAGTGGAGACCAATTTACTGGATGCTTTCAAGAAGGAGTTAGAGCTCTTAAAGATAGCGGAGTCAAGGGATATGGGGAGAATGCAGGAACGGGGTACTGATTGTGGATGATCAGCCGTGATCACATTGAATGGCGGTGCTGGCTCAAAAGGCTGAATTGCCTAAACCTGCACCCATTGTCTTTTATCAATTGACAAAAAGTGAGACCCCACACACTCCTGGCAGGATCCTGACACACTGTGAGACACCACACACCCCTGACAGGGTCCTGTCACACTGTGAGACCCCACACTCCCCTGACAGAGTCCTGTCACGCTGTGAGACCCCACACTCCCCTGACAGGGTCCTGACACACTGTGAGACCCCACACACCCAAGACAGGCTCCTGAAACACTGAGACCCACACACAACTGGCACGATCCTGAAACAGTGTGAGACCCCACACACCCCTGGCACGGTCCTGTCAGGATGTGAGACCCGACACTCTTAACCAGATACTGACACCCGCCGAGACCCCTCACATCCCTAAACAGGTTCCTGACACACTACGAGACTCCACACATTCCTGACAGGGTCCTGACAGACTGTGAGACCACACACACCCCTGACAGGGTCCTGACCCAATGTGAGACCCGACACAGCCCTGACAGGGTCCCGATACACTGGGAGACCCCAGATAGCCCCGACAGGTTCCTGACACACTGTGAGACCCCAAACACCACTGTCAGGGTCCCGACACACTGTGAGGCACCACAGACTCCTGGCAGGGTCCTGACACACTGTGTCTCCCCACACACCCCTGACATGGTTCCGACAAACTTTGAGACCCCACACACACCTGACACGGTTCCGACACACTGTGAGACACCGGACACCCCTGACAGGGTCCTGATACACTGTCAGACGCGACACTCCCCTGACAGGTTCCTGATACACCATGACATCCCACACACACCTGATAGGTTCCTGATACTCTGGAATTTAGAAGAATGCGAGGGGATCTGATTGAAACATATAAGATTTTTAAGGGAATAGACACGATAGAGACAGGAAACATGTTCCCGAGTCCAGAACAAGAGGACACAGCTAACAATAAGGGGTAGGTCATTTAGAACGGAGATCAGGAAGAAATTGTTCACCCAGAGGGTTGTGCATCTGTGGAACGCTCTGCTTCAGAAGGCAGTGGAGAACAATTCTCTGGATGCTTTCAAGAAAGAGTTAGATAGAACTCTTAAAAATTGCGGAGTCAAGGGATATGGGGAGAAGGCAGGAACGGGGTACTGATTGTGGATGATCAGCCGTGATCACATTGAATGGCGGTGCAGGCTCAAATGGCTGAACTGCCTACACCTGCACCTATTGTCTATTATCAATTGACAAACCGTGAGACCCCACACACTCCTGGCAGGATCCTGACAAACTGTGAGACACCACGCACGCCTGACAGGATGTGAGACCCCACAGTCCTAACCGGATACTGACACACGCTGAGACCCCTCACACCCCTAAACAGGTTCCTGACACAACTACGGGAGCCCACACGTTCTTGACAGGGTCCTGACACAATGTGAGAACCCACACACCACTGCCAGGGTCCCGTCACACTGTGAGACACCACAGACTGCTGGAAGGGTCCTGACAAACTGTGAGACACCACACACGCCTGACAGGCTCCTGACACACTGTGAGAGCCCACACACCCCTGACAGGGTCCTGACACACTGTGAGACCCCACACACCCCTGACAGGGTCCTGACACACTGTGAGAGCCCACACACCCCTGACAGGGTCCTGACACACTGTGAGACCCCAACACCCCCCTGACAGAGTCCTGACACACTGTGAGACCCCACACACCCCTGTCAGATTCCTGTCACACTGTGAAACCCCACAAACCCCTGACAGGGTCCTGACACACAGTGAGACCCCACACACCCTGACAGGGTCCTGACACACTGTGAGACACCACACTCCCCTGACAGGGTCCTGACACACTGTGAGACACCACACACGCCTGACAGGCTCCTGAAACACTGAGACCCCACTCACACCTGGCACGATCCTGAAACAGTGTGAGACCCCAAACACGCCTGGCACGGTCCTGACAGGATGTGAGACCCCACACTCTTAACCAGATACTGACACCCGCCGAGACCCCTCACATCCCTAAACAGGTTCCTGACAAACTACGAGTCTCCACACATTCCTGACAGGGTACTGACAGACTGTGAGACCCCACAGATGCCTAGCAGGGTGCTGACAATCTGTGAGACCCCATACGCCCCTGACCCGGTCCTGACACGCTGTGAGACATGAGACTCCACTGTAGGGTCCTGACACACTGTGAGACCCGTCCCACCCGTGACAGGGTCCTGACACACTGTGAGACCCCACATACCCCTGACAGGGTCCTGACACACTGTGAGACCCCACACACCCCTGACAGGATCCTGACCCAATGTGAGTCCCCACACAGCCCTGACAGGGTCCTGACACACTGTGAGACCACACAAACCCCTGACAGGGTCCTGACACATTGTGAGACTCCACACACCCCTGAAAGATCCTGACACGCTGTGAGACACCACACACCCCAGACAGGGTCCTGACACACTGTGAGATACCACACACCTCTGAAACATTCCTGTCACGCTGTGAGACCCCGCACACTCCTGAAAGGGTCCTGACACACGGTGACACCCCACACTCCCCTGACAGGGTCCTGACACACTGTGAGACCCCACACACCCCTGGCAGGGTACTGTCACACTGTGAGACCCCACACACCCCTGACAGGGTCCTGACACACTGTCAGACCCCACACACCCGTGACAGGATCCTGACACACTGTGAGACCCCACACACCCCTGTCAGGGTCCTGACACACTGTGAGACACCACACACCCCTGACAGGCTCCTGAAACACTGAGACCCCACACACACCTGGCACGATCCTGAAACAGTGTGAGACCCCAAACACCCCTGGCAGGCTCCTGACAGGATGTGAGACCCCACACTCTGAACCAGATACTGACACCCGCCGAGACCCCTCACATTCCTGACAGGTTCCTGACAGACTGTGAGACCACACACACCCCTGACAGGGTCCTGACGCACTACGAGACTCCACAAATTCCTGACAGTGTCCTGACACACTACGAGACTCCACACATACCTGACAGGGTCCTGACAGACTGTGAGACCACACACACCCCTAAACAGGTTCCTGACACACTACGAGACTCCACACATTCCTGACAGGGTCCTGACAGACTGTGAGACCATACACATCCCTAAACAGGTTCCTGACACACTACGAGACTCCACACATTCCTGACAGGGTCCTGACAGACTGTGAGACCACACACACCCCTAAACAGGTTCCTGACACACTGTGAGACCCCACACACCCCTGACAGGGTCCTGACACACTGTGACACCCCACACTCTCCTGACAGGGTCCTGACTCACTGTGAGACCCGTCACACCCCTGACAGGGTCCTGACACACTGTGAGACCACACACACCCCTGACAGGGTCCTGACGCACTACGAGACTCCACAAATTCCTGACAGTGTCCTGACACACTACGAGACTCCACACATACCTGACAGGGTCCTGACAGACTGTGAGACCACACACATCCCTAAACAGGTTCCTGACACACTACGAGACTCCACACATTCCTGACAGGGTCCTGACAGACTGTGAGACCACACACATCCCTAAACAGGTTCCTGACACACTACGAGACTCCACACACTCCTGACAGGGTCCCGACACACCGTGAGACCACACAAACACGTGGCAGAGTCCTGACACACTGTGAGATCCAGCACACCCCGGATAGGATCCTGACCCAATATGAGACCCCACACACCCCTGGCAGGGTCCTGACCCAATGTGAGACCCCACAGAGCCCTGACAGCGTCCTGAGACACTGTGAGATCCAGCACACATTTACCAGTGTCCCGACACACTGTGAGACACCACAGACTGCTGGCAGGGTCCTGATACACTGTGTCTCCCCACATACCCCGGACATGGTTCCGACAAACTTTGAGACCCCACACACCACTGCAAGGGTCCCGACACACTGTGAGACACCACATAACACTGACCGGTTCTAGATACACCACGAGATCCCACCCCCACCTTATAGGGTCCTGATACACTGGAATTTAGAAGAATGCGAGGTGATCTGATTGAAACATATAAGATTCTTATGGGATTAGACACACTAGATACAGAAAACATGTTCCCGAGTCCAGAACCAGAGGCCACAGTTTAACAATAAGGCGAAGGCCATTTAGAACGGAGATCAGGAAAAACTTTTTCACCCAGAGAGTTGTGGATCTATGGAATGCTCTGCTTCAGAAAGCAGTGGAGACCAATTTACTGGATGCTTTCAAGAAGGAGTTAGAGCTCTTAAAGATAGCGGAGTCAAGGGATATGGGGAGAATGCAGGAACGGGGTACTGATTGCGGATGATCAGCCGTGATCACATTGAATGGCGGTGCTGGCTCAAAAGGCTGAATTGCCTAAACCTGCACCCATTGTCTTTTATCAATTGACAAAAAGTGAGACCCCACACACTCCTGGCAGGATCCTGACACACTGTGAGACACCACACACCCCTGACAGGGTCCTGTCACACTGTGAGACCCCACACTCCCCTGACAGAGTCCTGTCACGCTGTGAGACCCCACACTCCCCTGACAGGGTCCTGACACACTGTGAGACCCCACACACCCATGACAGGCTCCTGAAACACTGAGACCCACACACAACTGGCACGATCCTGAAACAGTGTGAGACCCCACACACCCCTGGCACGGTCCTGTCAGGATGTGAGACCCGACACTCTTAACCAGATACTGACACCCGCCGAGACCCCTCACATCCCTAAACAGGTTCCTGACACACTACGAGACTCCACACATTCCTGATAGGGTTCTGACAGACTGTGAGACCACACACACCCCTGACAGGGTCCTGACCCAATGTGAGACCCGACACAGCCCTGACAGGGTCCCGATACACTGGGAGACCCCAGATAGCCCCGACAGGTTCCTGACACACTGTGAGACCCCAAACACCACTGTCAGGGTCCCGACACACTGTGAGGCACCACAGACTCCTGGCAGGGTCCTGACACACTGTGTCTCCCCACACACCCCTGACATGGTTCCGACAAACTTTGAGACCCCACACACACCTGACACGGTTCCGACACACTGTGAGACACCGGACACCCCTGACAGGGTCCTGATACACCATGACATCCCACACACACCTGATAGGTTCCTGATACTCTGGAATTTAGAAGAATGCGAGGGGATCTGATTGAAACATATAAGATTTTTAAGGGAATAGACACGATAGAGACAGGAAACATGTTCCCGAGTCCAGAACAAGAGGACACAGCTAACAATAAGGGGTAGGTCATTTAGAACGGAGATCAGGAAGAAATTGTTCACCCAGAGGGTTGTGCATCTGTGGAACGCTCTGCTTCAGAAGGCAGTGGAGAACAATTCTCTGGATGCTTTCAAGAAAGAGTTAGATAGAACTCTTAAAAATTGCGGAGTCAAGGGATATGGGGAGAAGGGAGGAACGGGGTACTGATTGTGGATGATCAGCCGTGATCACATTGAATGGCGGTGCTGGCTCAAAAGGCTGAACTGCCTACACCTGCACCTATTGTCTATTATCAATTGACAAACCGTGAGACCCCACACACTCCTGGCAGGATCCTGACAAACTGTGAGACACCACACACGCCTGACAGGATGTGAGACCCCACAGTCCTAACCGGATACTGACACACGCTGAGACCCCTCACACCCCTAAACAGGTTCCTGACACACTACGGGAGCCCACACGTTCTTGACAGGGTCCTGACACAATGTGAGAACCCACACACCACTGCCAGGGTCCCGTCACACTGTGAGACACCACAGACTGCTGGAAGGGTCCTGACAAACTGTGAGACACCACACACGCCTGACAGGCTCCTGACACACTTTGAGAGCCCACACACCCCTGACAGGGTCCTGACACACTGTGAGACCCCACACACCCCTGACAGGGTCCTGACACACTGTGAGAGCCCACACACCCCTGACAGGGTCCTGACACACTGTGAGACCCCCACACTCTGCTGACAGAGTCCTGACACACTGTGAGAGCCCACACACCCCTGACAGGGTCCTGACACACTGTGAGACCCCAACACCCCCCTGACAGAGTCCTGACACACTGTGAGACCCCACACACCCCTGTCAGATTCCTGTCACACTGTGACACCCCACAAACCCCTGACAGGGTCCTGACACACAGTGAGACCCCACACACCCTGACAGGGTCCTGACACACTGTGAGACACCACACACCCCTGACAGGGTCCTGACACACTGTGAGACACCACACACGCCTGACAGGCTCCTGAAACACTGAGACCCCACTCACACCTGGCACGATCCTGAAACAGTGTGAGACCCCAAACACGCCTGGCACGGTCCTGACAGGATGTGAGACCCCACACTCTTAACCAGATACTGACACCCGCCGAGACGCCTCACATCCCTAAACAGGTTCCTGACAAACTACGAGTCTCCACACATTCCTGACAGGGTACTGACAGACTGTGAGACCCCACAGATGCCTAGCAGGGTGCTGACAATCTGTGAGACCCCATACGCCCCTGACCCGGTCCTGACACGCTGTGAGACATGAGACTCCACTGTAGGGTCCTGACACACTGTGAGACCCGTCCCACCCGTGACAGGGTCCTGACACACTGTGAGACCCCACATACCCCTGACAGGGTCCTGACACACTGTGAGACCCCACACACCCCTGACAGGATTCTGACCCAATGTGAGTCCCCACACAGCCCTGACAGGGTCCTGACACACTGTGAGACCACACAAACCCCTGACAGGGTCCTGACACATTGTGAGACTCCACACACCCCTGAAAGATCCTGACACGCTGTGAGACACCACACACCCCTGACAGGGTCCTGACACACTGTGAGATACCACACACCTCTGAAACATTCCTGTCACGCTGTGAGACCCCGCACACTCCTGAAAGGGTCCTGACACACGGTGACACCCCACACTCCCCTGACAGGGTCCTGACACACTGTGAGACCCCACACACCCCTGGCAGGGTACTGTCACACTGTGAGACCCCACACACCCCTGACAGGGTCCTGACACACTGTCAGACCCCACACACCCGTGACAGGATCCTGACACACTGTGAGACCCCACACACCCCTGTCAGGGTCCTGACACACTGTGAGACACCACACACCCCTGACAGGCTCCTGAAACACTGAGACCCCACACACACCTGGCACGATCCTGAAACAGTGTGAGACCCCAAACACCCTTGGCACGCTCCTGACAGGATGTGAGACCCCACACTCTGAACCAGATACTGACACCCGCCGAGACCCCTCACATTCCTGACAGGTTCCTGACAGACTGTGAGACCACACACACCCCTGACAGGGTCCTGACACACTACGAGACTCCACACATACCTGACAGGGTCCTGACAGACTGTGAGACCACACACACCCCTAAACAGGTTCCTGACACACTACGAGACTCCACACATTCCTGACAGGGTCCTGACAGACTGTGAGACCATACACATCCCTAAACAGGTTCCTGACACACTACGAGACTCCACACATTCCTGACAGGGTCCTGACAGACTGTGAGACCACACACACCCCTAAACAGGTTCCTGACACACTGTGAGACCCCACACACCCCTGACAGGGTCCTGACACACTGTGACACCCCACACTCTCCTGACAGGGTCCTGACTCACTGTGAGACCCGTCACACCTCTGACAGGGTCCTGACACGCTGTGAGACATGACACTCCACTGTAGGGTCCTGACACACTGTGAGACCCCACACACCCCGGATAGGATCCTGACCCAATATGAGACCCCACACACCCCTGGCAGGGTCCTGACCCAATGTGAGACCCCACAGAGCCCTGACAGCTTCCTGACGCACTGTGAGACCCCGCACACATTTGACAGGGTCCCGACACACCGTGAGACCCCACACTCCCCTGACAGAGTCCTGTCACGCTGTGAGACCCCACACTCCCCTGACAGGGTCCTGACACACTGTGAGACCCCACACACCCATGACAGGCTCCTGAAACACTGAGACCCACACACAACTGGCACGATCCTGAAACAGTGTGAGACCCCACACACCCCTGGCACGGTCCTGACAGGATGTGAGACCCGACACTCTTAACCAGATACTGACACCCGCCGAGACCCCTCACATCCCTAAACAGGTTCCTGACACACTACGAGACTCCACACATTCCTGACAGGGTTCTGACAGACTGTGAGACCACACACACCCCTGACAGGTTCCTGACCCAATGTGAGACCCGACACAGCCCTGACAGGGTCCCGATACACTGGGAGACCACAGATAGCCCCGACAGGTTCCTGACACACTGTGAGACCCCAAACACCACTGTCAGGGTCCCGACACACTGTGAGGCACCACAGACTCCTGGCAGGGTCCTGACACACTGTGTCTCCCCACACACCCCTGACATGGTTCCGACAAACTTTGAGACCCCACACACACCTGACACGGTTCCGACACACTGTGAGACACCGGACACCCCTGACAGGGTCCTGATACACTGTCAGACGCGACACTCCCCTGACAGGTTCCTGATACACCATGACATCCCACACACACCTGATAGGTTCCTGATACTCTGGAATTTAGAAGAATGCGAGGGGATCTGATTGAAACATATAAGATTTTTAAGGGAATAGACACGATAGAGACAGGAAACATGTTCCCGAGTCCAGAACAAGAGGACACAGCTAACAATAAGGGGTAGGTCATTTAGAACGGAGATCAGGAAGAAATTGTTCACCCAGAGGGTTGTGCATCTGTGGAACGCTCTGCTTCAGAAGGCAGTGGAGAACAATTCTCTGGATGCTTTCAAGAAAGAGTTAGATAGAACTCTTAAAAATTGCGGAGTCAAGGGATATGGGGAGAAGGCAGGAACGGGGTACTGATTGTGGATGATCAGCCGTGATCAAATTGAATGGCGGTGCTGGCTCAAAAGGCTGAACTGCCTACACCTGCACCTATTGTCTATTATCAATTGACAAACCGTGAGACCCCACACACTCCTGGCAGGATCCTGACAAACTGTGAGACACCACACACGCCTGACAGGATGTGAGACCCCACAGTCCTAACCGGATACTGACACACGCTGAGACCCCTCACACCCCTAAACAGGTTCCTGACACACTACGGGAGCCCACACGTTCTTGACAGGGTCCTGACACAATGTGAGAACCCACACACAACTGCCAGGGTCCCGTCACACTGTGAGACACCACAGACTGCTGGAAGGGTCCTGACAAACTGTGAGACACCACACATCCCTGACAGGCTCCTGACACACTGTGAGAGCCCACACACCCCTGACAGGGTCCTGACACACTGTGAGACCCCCACACTCCCCTGACAGAGTCCTGACACACTGTGAGAGCCCACACACCCCTGACAGGGTCCTGACACACTGTGAGACCCCAACACTCCCCTGACAGAGTCCTGACACACTGTGAGACCCCACACTCCCCTGTCAGATTCCTGTCACACTGTGAAACCCCACAAACCCCTGACAGGGTCCTGACACACAGTGAGACCCCACACACCCTGACAGGGTCCTGACACACTGTGAGACCCCACACACACCTGACAGGCTCCTGAAACACTGAGACCCCACTCACACCTGGCACGATCCTGAAACAGTGTGAGACCCCAAACACGCCTGGCACGGTCCTGACAGGATGTGAGACCCCACACTCTTAACCAGATAGTGACACCCGCCGAGACCCCTCACATCCCTAAACAGGTTCCTGACAAACTACGAGTCTCCACACATTCCTGACAGGGTACTGACAGACTGTGAGACCCCACAGATGCCTAGCAGGGTGCTGACAATCTGTGAGACCCCATACGCCCCTGACCCGGTCCTGACACGCTGTGAGACATGAGACTCCACTGTAGGGTCCTGACACACTGTGAGACCCGTCCCACCCGTGACAGGGTCCTGACACACTGTGAGACCCCACATACCCCTGACAGGGTCCTGACACACTGTGAGACCCCACACACACCTGACAGGATCCTGACCCAATGTGAGTCCCCACACAGCCCTGACAGGGTCCTGACACACTGTGAGACCCAACACACCCATGACAGGTTCCTGACCCAATGTGAGACCCCACAGAGCCCTGACAGCGTCCTGACGCACTGTGAGACCCCGCACACATTTGCCAGTGTCCCGACACACCGTGAGACCCCACAAACCCGTGGCGGAGTCCTGACACACGGTGAGACCCGACACACCCCTGACATGATCCTGAGACACTGTGAGATGCAGCACACATTTCCCAGGGTCCCGACACACTGTGAGACACCACAGCCTGCAGGCAGGGTCCTGACACACTGTGACTCCCCACATACCCCTGACATGGTTCCGACAAACTTTGAGACCCCACACACCACTGCAAGGGTCCCGACACACTGTGAGACACCACATAACACTGACCGGTTCTAGATACACCACGAGATCCCACCCCCACCTTATAGGGTCCTGATACACTGGAATTTAGAAGAATGCGAGGTGATCTGATTGAAACATATAAGATTTTTAAGGGATTAGACACACTAGATACAGGAAACATGTTCCCCAGTCCAGAACCAGAGGCCACAGTTTAACAATAAGGCGAAGGCCATTTAGAACGGAGATCAGGAAAAACTTTTTCACCCAGAGAGTTGTGGATCTATGGAATGCTCTGCTTCAGAAAGCAGTGGAGACCATTTACTGGATGCTTTCAAGAAGCAGTTAGACAGAGTTCTTAAAGATTGCAGACTCAAGGGATGTGGAGAATGCAGGAACGGGGTACTGTTTGTGGATGATCAGCCGTGATCACATTGAATGGCGGTGCTGGCTCAAAAGGCTGAATTGCCTAAACCTGCACCTATTGTCTATTATCAATTGACAAACCCTGAGACCCCACACACTCCTGGCAGGATCCTGACACACTGTGAGACACCACACACCCCTGACAGGGTCCTGTCACACTGTGAGACCCCACACACCCCTGACAGGGTCCTGACACACTGTGAGACCCCACACACCCCTGGCACGGTCCTGACACAATGTGAGACCCCACACAGCCCTGACAGCGTCCTGACACACTGTGAGACCCCACACAGCCCTGACAGCGTCCTGACACACTGTGAGACCCCGCGCACATTTGCCAGGGTCCCGGAACACCGTGAGACCCACAAACCCGTGGCAGAGTCCTGACACACTGTGAGACCCGACACACCCCTGACAGGGTCCTGAGACACTGTGAGATCCAGCACACATTTGCCAGGGTCCCGACACACTGTGAGACCCAACACACCCCTGACAGGCTCCTGACACACTGTGAGACCCGACACACCCCTGACAGGGTCCTGAGACACTGTGCGACCCGACACTCCCCTGACAGCTTCCTGATACACCATGACATCCCACACACACATGATAGGGTCCTGATACACTGTAATTTAGAAGGATGCAAGTGGATCTGATAGAAACGCATAAGATTTTTAAGGGATTGGATACGCTAGAGACAGGAAACATGTGCCCGAGTCCAGAACAAGGTCCACAGCTAACAATAAGGGATAGGCCATTTAGAACAGAGCTGAGGAAGAACTACTTCACCCAGAGAGTTGTGGATCTATGGAATGCTCTGCTTCAGAAGGCAGTGGAGACCAATTCTCTGGATGCTTTCAAGAAAGAGTTAGATAGAGCTCTTAAAGATTGCGGAGTCAAGGGGTATGGGGAGAAGGCAGGAACGGGGTACTGATTGTGGATGATCAGCCGTGATCACATTGAATGGTGGTGCTGGCTCAAAAGGCTGAATTGCCTAAACCTGCACCTATTGTCTATTATCAATTGACAAACCCAGAGACCCCACACACTCTTGACAGGGTCGTGACACACTGTGAGACCCCACACAACCCTGGCTGGGTCCTGACACACAGTGAGACCCGACACACCGCTGACAGGGTCCTGACACACAGTGAGACCCCACAGATGCCTAGCAGTGCGCTGAAAATCTGTGAAACCCCATATGCCCCTGACAGGGTCCTGACACACTGTTAGACCCCACACACCCCTGACAGGGTCCTGACACACTGTGAGACCCCACACACCCTTGCCAGGGTCTCGATACACTGTGAGACACCACACACGACTGACAGGATGTTAGACCCCACAGTCCTAACCGGATACTGACACACGCTGAGACCCCTCACACCCCTAAACAGGTTAGTGACACACTACGGGTGCCTACACGTTCTTAACAGGGTCCTGACACAATGTGAGACCCCACAAACCCGTGGCAGAGTCCTAACACACTGTTAGACCTAACACAACTTTGACAGGGTCCTGACATAAAATGTGACCCCAAACAACCCAGGCAGGGTCTTGACTCACTGTGAGACCCCACACACCCCTGGTAGGGTCCTGACACACAGTGAGACCCCACAGATGCCCAGCAGGACGCTGACAATCTGTGAGACCCCATACGCCCTTGACATGGTATTGACACACTGTGAGATCCCACACACCCTTGACAGGGTCCCGATACACTGTGAGACCCCACACACACCTGACAGGGTCCTGACACACTGTGAGACCCCACACACAACTCACAGGGTACTGATACATTGTGAGACCCCACACACACCTGACAGTGTCCTGACACACTGTGAGACCCCACACACACCTGACAGTGTCCTGACACACTGTGAGACCCCACACACACCTGATAGGGTCCTGATACTCTGAAATTTAGAAGGATGCGGGGGGATCTGATTGTAATATATAAGATTTTTAAGGGATTGGACACGCTAGAGACAGGAAACATGTCTCTGAGACCAGAACAGGAGGCCACAGCCAACTATAAGGGGTAGGCCATTTAGACCGGAGTTCAGGAAAAACTTTTTTCCCCATAGAGTTATGGATCTATGGAATGCTCTGCTTCAGAAGGCAGTGGAGACCAATTCTCTGGATGCTTTCAAGAAAGAGTTAGATAGAGCTCTTAAAGATTGTGGAGTCAAGGGGTATGGGGAGAAGGCAGGAACGGGGTACTGTTTGTGGATGATCATGCATGATCACATTGAATGACGGTGCTGGCTCAAAAGGCTGAATTGCCTACACCTGCACCTATTGTCTATTATCAATTGACAAACCATGAGACCACACACACCCCTGACAGGGTCCTGACACACTGTTAGACCCCACACACCCCTGACAGGGTCCTGGCACACTGTGAGACCCCACACTCCCTTGACAGGGTCTCGATACACTGTGAGACCCCACACACCCCTGGCGGGGTCCTGACACACTGTGAGAACCCACACACCCCTGACAGGGTCCTGACACACTGTGAGAACCCACACACCCCTGGCGGGGTCCTGACACACAGTGAGACCTCACAGATGCCTAGTAGGGCGCTGACAATCTGGGAGACCCCATACGCCCCTGATAGGGTCCTGATACACGGGAATTTAGATGGATGCGAGGGGATCTGATTGAAATATATAAGATTTTTAAGGGATTGGACACGCTAGAGACAGGAAACATGTTCCCGAGACCAGAACAAGAGGCCACAGCTAACAATAAGGGGTAGGCCATCTAGAACGGAGTTCAGGAAAACCTTTTTCACCCAGAGAGTTGTGGATCTATGGAATGCTCTGCTTCAGAAGGCAGTGGAGACCAATTCTCCGGATGCTTTCAAGAAAGAGTTAGATAGAGCTCTTAAAGATAGCGGAGTCAAGGGATAAGCGGAGAAGGCAGGAATGGGGTACTGATTGTGGCTGATCAGCCATGATCACATTGAATGGCGGTGCTGGCTCAAAAGGCTGAATTGCCTGCACCTGCACCTATTGTCTATTATCAATTGACAAACCCAGAGACACCACACACCCCTGGCTGGGTCGTGACACACTGTGAGACCCCACACAACCCTGGCTGGGTCCTGACACACAGTGAGACCC
Source organism: Hemitrygon akajei (assembly GCF_048418815.1). NCBI lineage: Eukaryota > Metazoa > Chordata > Chondrichthyes > Myliobatiformes > Dasyatidae > Hemitrygon > Hemitrygon akajei. The sequence continues at coordinate 556,014 of NW_027332057.1, forward strand.
CACACACCCCTGACAGGGTCCTGACACACTGTGAAACACCACAGACCCCTGGCAGGGTCCTGACACACAGTGAGACCCCACACACAACTCACAGGGTCCTGATACATTGTGAGACCCCACACACACCTGACAGTGTCCTGACACACTGTGAGACCCCACACACACCTGACAGTGTCCTGACACACTGTGAGACCCCACACACACCTGATAGGGTCCTGATACTCTGAAATTTAGAAGGATGCGGGGGGATCTGATTGTAATATATAAGATTTTTAAGTGATTGGACACGCTAGAGACAGGAAACATGTCTCTGAGACCAGAACAGGAGGCCACAGCCAACTATAAGGGGTAGGCCATTTAGACCGGAGTTCAGGAAAAACTTTTTTCCCCATAGAGTTATGGATCTATGGAATGCTCTGCTTCAGAAGGCAGTGGAGACCAATTCTCTGGATGCTTTCAAGAAAGAGTTAGATAGAGCTCTTAAAGATTGTGGAGTCAAGGGGTATGGGGAGAAGGCAGGAACGGGGTACTGTTTGTGGATGATCATGCATGATCACATTGAATGACGGTGCTGGCTCAAAAGGCTGAATTGCCTACACCTGCACCTATTGTCTATTATCAATTGACAAACCATGAGACCACACACACCCCTGACAGGGTCCTGACACACTGTTAGACCCCACACACCCCTGACAGGGTCCTGGCACACTGTGAGACCCCACACTCCCTTGACAGGGTCTCGATACACTGTGAGACCCCACACACCCCTGGCGGGGTCCTGACACACTGTGAGAACCCACACACCCCTGACAGGGTCCTGACACACTGTGAGAACCCACACACCCCTGGCGGGGTCATGACACACAGTGAGACCTCACAGATGCCTAGTAGGGCGCTGACAATCTGGGAGACGCCATACGCCCCTGATAGGGTCCTGATACACGGGAATTTAGATGGATGCGAGGGGATCTGATTGAAATATATAAGATTTTTAAGGGATTGGACACGCTAGAGACAGGAAACATGTTCCCGAGACCAGAACAAGAGGCCACAGCTAACAATAAGGGGTAGGCCATCTAGAACGGAGTTCAGGAAAACCTTTTTCACCCAGAGAGTTGTGGATCTATGGAATGCTCTGCTTCAGAAGGCAGTGGAGACCAATTCTCCGGATGCTTTCAAGAAAGAGTTAGATAGAGCTCTTAAAGATAGCGGAGTCAAGGGATAAGCGGAGAAGGCAGGAATGGGGTACTGATTGTGGCTGATCAGCCATGATCACATTGAATGGCGGTGCTGGCTCAAAAGGCTGAATTGCCTGCACCTGCACCTATTGTCTATTATCAATTGACAAACCCAGAGACACCACACACCCCTGGCTGGGTCGTGACACACTGTGAGACCCCACACAACCCTGGCTGGGTCCTGACACACAGTGAGACCCCACACACCCCTGACAGGGTCCTGACACACTGTGAAACACCACAGACCCCTGGCAGGGTCCTGACACACAGTGAGACCCCACACACTCCTGACAGGGTCCTGACACACTGTGAGACCCCACACACCCCTGACAGGCTCCTGAAACACTGGGACCCCCCACACACCTGGCACGGTCCTGACAGGATGTGAAACCCCTCACACTCCTAAACAGGTTCCTGACACCCTACCAGACTCCGCACATTTCTGACAGGGTCCTGACACACTGTAAGACCCCATACGCCCTTGACAGTGTCCTGATACACTGTGGGACCCCATATGCCCCTGACAGGATACTGACACACTGTTAGACCCCACACAAACCTGACAGGGTCCTGACACACTGTGAGACCCCACACACCTGACATGTTCCTGACACACTGTGCCCTCCCCATACATCCCTGGCAGAGGCCGGACACAGTGCATAACCCGACACACCCCTGACAGGTTTCGAACACACTTTGAGATCCCACGCATTCCACCCACCCACCCACAGTGCATGTTCTGATCAGCAAAGATGCTTCTTTGCATTTTGATTCAGTGACGGTGTGAGGGGAGGGTGAGCTGTGATTCCCCGACCTGTTCCTTTGACAGAATGCCCACTATCCTCTTATCTATCTCCATACGCCGCATCAACACTAGGGATTAAAAGATTCTTCCTCAGGAGCAATGATATCTGTGGCAGTAGTGAGAAGTTGTCCAGTACGGGACAGTTGAGGGTCAGTAAACTACCAGGGAAATACTCACCTTCACAGCACAATTAATGTGGAAATGTGATGACCTGGTGTTTATCTGGACCAGGCCTCTCTGTCCTGTCAGCGGTCTGTTAATTGAATTTACTTTACTGTCCGAACATCCATGGACAAATCCAATTTATGCAATAGCTTTGAGCTAACTCTTGTGTGCTTAAATACTGAGTTTTGAGTTGAGGCATCTAACAGTTTGTCCACTGTCTGTTCCCATGGAAGATGTTCAACAGAAACACAAGGAGACTCTGCGGGCACAAACTGAAACACTGAGAGTGAACACGATCCTGATGAGGGAGAAGGTGAAGGATTTCCAGCTGGTTGATCGATACGCTGAGCTCACGGTCATTTCTATTGTTCGAGATCGGAGACTGGTGGAACATGAGCTGCTGGCAAGAGGCAGAGACCACGAGGAGTGGAGAGAGAAACATCTCCGCGGAGAGCTGGAAAAAATCCGGACTGATCAGTTGTTCCAGAGCAGCTTTTCCCGGAGTAATTCCAAATCTGGGAGTTCAGCAGCAATGGCTGGAGTCCCGGGGATAGGGAAGACAACAATGGTACAAAAGATTGTTTATGACTGGGCCACAGGGACAATATACCAACAGTTCCAATTTGTCTTCAGTTTCAAATTCCGCGATTTAAACTCCATTAACTGTAGAATAAACCTGAAGGAACTGATTCTGGATCAGTATCCTTACTTTGGGAATATCCTGAGAGAGGTTTGGAAGAACCCAGAGGGATTGCTGTTTATATTCGATGGTTTGGATGAATTCAATGACAAAATCGATTTTGCTGACAGTCAGAGAGACACAGAACCTCGGTCAACATGCACAGATCCTGAATTCAAGTGCAAGGTGTCTGACATTGTGCACAGTTTAATCCAGCACAAGCTGCTCCCAGGGTGTTCAGTGCTAGTGACCACCCGCCCAACTGCGTTACATTTATTGGAAAAGGCTGAGATCGGTACCGAAGCTGAAATCCTGGGATTTTCTGGTGAGGAAAGGAAGGAATATTTCATGAGGTATTTTGAAGATCAGACGGTGGCGGAAGCTGTTTTCAAACACGTGAAGGAGAACGAGATCCTGTACACCATGAGCTACAACCCCTCCTACTGCTGGATCCTCGCTCTGACACTGGGCCCCTTTTTCACACAAAGAGTCAGGGACCGGCAGCGAGTTCCCAAGACCATCACCCAACTGTACTCCTACTATATTTACAACATCCTGAAAAACCATGGCCGTGAGATTGAGAACCCCCGTGATGTGTTACTCAGGGTTGGTCAGATGGCCTTCAGAGGAGTGTCTGAGAGGAAGATTGTGTTTACAGATAGAGATTTGATCAAGTACAACCTGCAGCCTTCCCTGTTCCTGTCCGGGTTCCTGATGGAGCTTTTGGAGAGAGAGAATTCTGCCCGGAGTGTGGTGTACACATTCCCACACCTCACCATCCAAGAGTTTGTAGCTGCAGTCGCACAATTCCTGATTCAAGATGGCAGAGATATTATGAAACTCCTCACTGAAGCCCACTGCGTGAAGGATAGGCGGTTTGAGGTATTTCTCCGTTTTGTTGCTGGACTCTCCAACCCAATGACTGCTCGGGGCCTGGAGGAGTTTCTGGGTCCATTTCCTCATCACACAACCTGCCGGGTGATTGACTGGATGATGGAGGAGGTTAAACGCCAGAGTGGAGACACGAGGAGGGAAGCTGGTAAAAGGAGCTTCCTGAACACATTGCACTACCTGTTTGAGTCTCAGAATCGTGGACTGGCTCAGGCCGCACTGGGATCTGTGGAAACACTTTCATTCAGTGGAATGACACTGACCCCGATTGACTGCGCGGTCCTGTCTCATGCCATCGGACTCTGTGATACAATAAAACACCTCAACCTGGCTCTCTGCCACATTCAGTGTGAAGGAATCCAGCGGCTGGGACCCGGGCTGCACAAGTGCCAGGAGTTGAGGTAACTTGATTTATCTCTCACTCTGAACTGTGAAACTGTCTCATTGTGTTGTTTCAATGTAAAGGAATTTTGGTAAATTTGTAGTAAATCGGATTGTGAAGAATTGTGACAAATGCCCAGGGGATCGTTCAGTAATTCCCCAAGGACGGGAGGGTTCTGTGGTTCCTTGTGAAGGGATGTTGGAGACTTCATCAAATCAGATAACAATGGCCATTGGTATAATGGTAGTAAATCACAGGAATGGCCGTGTTTCCTGCTGCCTGTGACACGTCCATTGACAATGTTCCTTCTCACTGTTACTGACACCCAGACCGACACTGACTGCAGAAGGTGGGTCAGAGATTCACACCCCCTTCCCGGTGAGGGACAAGAGATCGTCAGCAGACTGTCCCAGTGAGAAGGAAAGAAATACCATTGTGAGATTGTCCTCCCACTGCCTTTCCCCGTGTGTGACTTTGCTCACCTCCAGATACGCAAAGAGCGAGGGCGCATCTCCTCTGGGGCTCTGTTCAGACCCAACACACACGTACAGAAAATTTCTGCCTCCTGTTGTCTTGTAGGATTATCGTTTACCCTTGGAATCCTCCTGTGGGACCTCTCATCCCAATCCCCCTTCCATTCTTTGGAATCTCACCCCCATCCCCATTCCTCCAGTGGGCTCTCTATTACTCTTTCCTCATCCTCCTGTGGGATGTCTTTTCCACACAACCCCCCCTCCCTTCCTGTGAGATCTCTCCTCCCCATCCCCCTTCCTCTTGTGAGATCTCTCCTCCCCATCCATCTTCCTCCTGTGAGATCTCTCTTCCCCATCTCCCTTTCACCTATGAGATCGCTGTTCCCCATTCCCCATCCTTCTATGGATTTCCCTTTCCCATCCCTTTCTGCTGTTGGAACTCTCTCCCCCATCGACTTCCTCCTGTGGGATCTCTCTCCCCATCGACTTCCGCCTGTCGGATCTCTCTTTGGCATGCCCCATTGTCCTGTGCAATTTCTCTTCCCCAACCCCCTTTCTCCTGTGAGATTTATCTTCCCAATCCCACATTCTGCTGTGGAAACTCTCTTCCACATCTCTCCTCCTCCTGGCCGATCTCTCAACCCCTTCCCACTTCATCCTGTTTAATCTCTCTTTATATCCCGCTTCCTCCTGTGGGATCTATCTTCCCCATCCCCTTCCTGTGAGATCTCTCTTCCCCATCCCCCTTCTTCTTGTGGGATCTCTCCTCCCCATCCCTCTTCCTCCTGTGAGATCTGTCTTCCCCATCTCCCTTTCATCCTGTGGGATTTCTCTTCCCCATCTCCCTTTCACCTATGAGATCGCACTTCCCCATCCCCCTTCCTTCTATGGATTTCTCTTCCCTATCCCTTCCTGCTGTTGGAATTCTCTTCCCCATACCCATTCCTCCTGTGCGATCTCTCTCCCCCATTGACTTCTTCCTGTCGGATCTCTCTTTGGTATGCCCCATTGTCCTGTGGGTTCCCTCTTCCCCATCCCCCTTCCTCCTGTGGGTTCCCTCTTCCCCATCCCCCTTCCTCCTGTGGGATTTCTTTTCCCCATCCCCCTTCCTCCTGTGGGATCTCGCTTCCCCATCCCCTTCCTCCTTTGGTATCTCTCTTCCCCATCCCCATCCCCATTTCGCCTGTGGGAACTCTTCTCCCCATAGAATCTTAAAATCATAGCACACTACAGCACAGAAAAGAAGCCATTCAGTCCTTCTAGTCTGTACCAAAACCTTATTCTGCTAGTCCAATTGACCTGCACCCAGTCCATAACCCTCCAGTCCTCTCCCATCCATGTAGCTACCCAATTTATTCTTAAAGCTTAAGACTGTCCACATTTTCCACATCAGATGGCAGCTCGTTCCACACACTCACCACCCTCTGAGTGAAGAAGTTCCTCCTATTGCTCCCCCTAAACCTTTCCCCTTTCACGCTGAAGCCATGTCTTCTCATATTTATCTCTCCTAATCTATGTGGAAAGAGTCTATTCACATTTACCCTGTCTATACCCTCATAATTTTGTGAACCTCTATCCAATCTCCCCTCATTCTTCTATGCTCGAAGGAATAAAGTCCTAACCTGTTCAATCTTTCCTTGTAACTCAACTCCTGAAGAACTGGCAACATCCTAGTAAATCTTCTCTGCACTTTTTCAAACTTACTGATACCCTTCCTATAGTTAGGTGATCAAAACTGCACACAATACTCCAAATTTGGCCTCACCAATGTCTCATACAACCTCAACATAATATTCCAACTCCTATACTCAATACTTTGATTTATTAATGCCAGGATGCCAAAAGCCTTCTTTACAACCCTCTCCACCTGTGATGCCACTTTCAGGGACTTATGTATCGGAACTCTCAGATCCCTTTGTTCCTCCGCACTCTTCAGTGCCCTAACTTTTATCGTGTATGTCGTACCTCGATTTGTCCTTCCAAAATGGAACACCTCACACTTGTCTGTATTAAACTCCATCTGCCATTTTCTTGCCCATTCTTCCAGTTGGTCCAGATCCCTCTGCAAGTTTTGAAAGCCTTCCTCGCTTTCCACAACGCCTCTATCTTAGTGTCATCAGTAAACTTGCTGATCCAATTTATCACATTATCATCTAGATCATTGATATAGACAACAAACAACAATGGTCCCAGCACAGATCCCTGAGATACACCACTGGTCTCAGGCCTCCAGTCTGAGAAGCAATCATCCACTACCACTCTCTGTCTTCTCCCACACAGCCAATTTGAATCCAGTTTACAACCTCACCAGGGATACCTAGTGTCTGGACTTTTAGAACTAATCTCTTATGTGGGACCTTGTCAAAGCCCTTACAAAAGTCCATGTAGACAACATCCACAGCCTTTCCTTCATATGCATTCTTGGTAACCTCCTCGAAAAACACTACAAGATTCATTAAACAGGATCTACCACATATAAAGCCATGTTGACTATCTTTTATCAGCCCTTGGCTGTCCAAATCCTTGTATATCCGATCTCTCAGAACACCTTCTGAAAATTTACCTACTACTGATGTCAGGCTTACTGGTCTGTAATTATCTGGTGTACTTTTGGAGCCTCTTTCAAACAACGAAACAACATGAGCTACCCTCCAATACTCCGGCACCTCACCCGTGGCTGAGGACATTTTAAATATTTCTGCCAGGGCCCCTGCAATTTCTACATTTGTCTCTCTCAAGGTCCGAGGAAATATCATGTCAGGCCCGGGGGATTTATCTACCTTTATTCACTGTAAGGGAGCAAGCAGTTCCTCCTCTTTAATCTCTATATGTTCCATGACACTACTGTTTGTTTGCCTTAATTCCATATACGCTATGCCAGTTTCCTGAGTAAACACTGACGCAAAAAAACTGTTTAAGATCTTCCCCATCTCCTGAGGCTCCACACATAGACGACCACTCTGATCTTCCAAGGGACCAATTTTGTCCTTTACTGTCCTTTTACTCTCAATATACTTGTAGAAACCCTTCGGGTTTACCTTCACATTATCTTCCAAAGCAACCTCATGTCTTCTTATTGCCTTCCTGATTCCTTTCTTTAGTATTCGCTTACATTTTCTGTACTCTTCAAGTACCTCATTTGTTCCTTGTTGCCTGTACCTGCTAAACACCTACTTAACCAGATCGCCAATATCCCTTGAAAACCAAGTTCCCTTTGCCTGTTAACTTTGCCTTTAATCCTGGCAGGAACATGCAAACTCTGCACTCTCAAAATTTCACCCTTGAAGGCGTTCCACTTACTGAACACATCCTTGCCAGAAAACAACTTATCCCAATTCAGTCTTCCCAGATACTCTCTCATTTCAACAAAATTGGCCCTTCTCCAATTCAGAACCTTAACTGGTGGACCAGTCCTATCCTTATCCATAATTATCTTGAAACTAATGACATTATGTTCACTGGACCCAAATTGTTCACCTACATATACTTCTGTCACCTGACCTGTCTGGTTCCCTAATAGGAGATCAGGTATTGCACCCTCTCTCGTTGGTACCTCAATATATTGATTTAGAAAACTTTCCTGAACACATTTGACAAACTCCACGCCATCTAACCCTTTCTCAGAGTGGGAGTCCCCGTCAATATGTGGAAAGTTAAAATCCCCTACGATTACAACTTCCTGTTTCTTACATTGGTGTGCTACCTCTCTACAGATTTGCTCCTCCAATTCTCTCTGACTATTGGGCGGTCTATAATACAACCCTATTCGTGTGGTCACACCTTTCCCGTTCCTCAGCTCCACCCATATGACCTCTGTAGACGAACCCTCCGGGCTGTCCCGTCTACGCACAGCTGTGATATTCTCCCTGACTAGTAATGCCACTCCTCCGCCTTTCATCCCTCCCCCTATCACGTCTGAAACAATGGAAACCCGGAACATGAAGCTGCCAGTCCTGCCCCTCCTGCAAACCAAGTCTTACTAATAGCAATAATGTCGATATAATCGTGCCAATCCACTCCCTAAGCTCATCTGCCTTACCTGCAATACTCCTTGCATGGAAATAGATGCACCTGAGAACATTTCTATCACGTACAAACCTTTGATATCTGTCTATATAAGCAGTCCTCGCATGACCCTTACCCTCCTCCACCTCACTATCCGCTCTAACACTCTGGTTTCCCTCCCCCTGCAATCTAATTTAAAACCCCCGGAGGAGAACTTGCTAACCTACCGCAAGGATATTAGTCCCGTCCAGTTCAGGTGCAAACTGTCCAATTCGAAATGGTCGCACCTCCCCTGGAAGAAAGCCAAATTGTCCAGAAACATGAACCCCTCCCTCATGCACCATCCCCTCAGCCTCGTATTTAGCTGCATTATCTTCCTATTTCTAGCCTCACTAGCACGTGGCACGGGTAGCAATCCACCTGTGAGATCTCGCTTTCCCATCCACCTTTCATCCTCTGGCCTCCCTGTTCCCACTCCCACTTCCTTTCAACTGTTGGATCTCTCCTCAGCATCCACCATCCTCCTGTGGGCGCTCTGTTCCCTATACACCTTCCTCCTGTGGGATCTCTCATCACCAGCTCCCTTCCTCCTGATGAATCTCTCTTCCCCATCCCCATTCCTACAGTGGAATCTCTCTTCTCCACCCGCCATGCTCCTGTCGGATCTCTCTTCCGCATCGCCTTTCACCCTCTGGGGCCTCTGTTCCGATCACACTTCCATCTGTGGGATTTAAACTCCCCACCCCTTTCTTCCTGTGGGAACTCTCTTCCCTATCCCATTTCCTACTGTGGGATCTCTCTTCCTCTTCCACCGGGGGGATATCTCATCCCCATCGTCTTTCTTACAGAGGGAATTCTCTTCCCCATCTCCCTTCCTCCTGTGGGAACTCTTACCCATCCACCTTGCTCCTCGGGTTTATCTCTTCCCCATCACCATTCCTCCATAGTGCTCGCTCATCCATCCGACATCCTTCTTTGGGATCTCTCATCCCCATCCCACTTCCTCCGATGGGATTTATCTTCCCCACCACCTTTCTTCCTGTGGGATCTCTCTTACCCATCCTCTTACTCCTGTAGGTCCTCTGTTCGAATACCCGCCACTTCCTGTCGGATACACCCACATCCAGTGGGGTCACTCTTCAGAAGGAATGGGGAAGGGGAAGGGAGATCCAACAGCAGGAAGAATGGGAAGAGAGATCCCACAGGAGGAAGGGGGAACGGGAAGAGAGATCCCACAGTAGGAAGGTGAATGGGGATGGGAGATCCCACAGGAGGAAGGGGAATGGGGAAGATGGATCCCAGAGGAGGAAGGGACATGAGAAAGAAAGATTCCACAGGGAGAGGGGAATGGGAACAGAGGCCCAACAGCAGTAAGTGGTACAGTGAAGAGAGAGCGCAGAGGAGGTCAGATGGACGAGTGATCTAAAACCAGGAAGGGGAATGTGGAAGGGAGATCCCATAAGAAGAGTGTGATTCCCTATTTCCCTTTCTCCTGTGCGGCCTCCGTCCCCATCCCCACACTTCCTGTGGGATTGCTCTTCCCCATCCCCCTTCCTCCTGTGGGATCTCTCTTCCCCATCCCCCTTCCTCTTGTGGTATCTCTCTTCCCCATCCCCCTTCCTCCAGTGGGAACTCTCTTCCACATCCCCCTTCCTCCTGTGGGATCTCTCGTCCCCATGCCCCTTCCTCCGTGGGACATCTCTTCCACATCCCCCTTCCTCCTGTAGTATCTCTCTTCCCCATCCCACTTCCTCCTGTATGATCTCTCTTCCACATCCCCCTTCCTCCTGTGGGATAACTCTTCCCCATCCCCCTTCCTCCGGTGTGTCATCTCTACCCAATCACACTTCCTCCTGTGTGATCTCTCTTCCCCATCCACCTTCCTCCTGTTGGATCTCTCTTCCCCATCCCCCTTCCTCCTGTGGGAACTCTCCGTCCACATCCCGCTTCGTCCAGTGGGATCTCTCTTCCCCATCCCCCTTCCTCCTGTGGGTTCTCTCTTCCCCATTCCACTTCCTCCTGTGGGATTGCTCTTACCCATCCCCCTTTCTTCCTGTGGCAGCTCTCTTCCCAAACCCGTCTTTTGGATCTCCCTTCCCCTTCCTCTTACTCCTGTAGGGCCTCTGTTCGAATACCCGCCACTTCCTGTGTGCTACACCAACATCCTGCGGGGTCTCTCTTCAGAAGGAATGGGGAAGGGGAAGGGAGATCCAACAGCAGGAAGGATGGGAAGAGAGATCCCACAGGAGGAAGGGGGAATGGGAAGAGAGATCCCACAGGAGGAAGGGGAATGGGGAAGGGAGATCCCACAAGAGGAAAGGGAATGTGGAAGGGAGATCCCATAAGAAGAGTGTGATTCCCTACCTCCCTTTCTCCTGTGCGGCCTCCGTCCCCATCCCCACACTTCCTGTGGGATCACTCTTCCCCATCCCCCTTCCTCCTTCGGGTTCTCTCTTCCCCATCCCCATTCCACTGTGGGTCCACTGTTCTCATGCCCCCTCAACCTGTGGGATCTCTCTTTCCCAAACCCATTCCTCCTGAAGAATCTCTCCGACTCATCACCCATCCTCCTGTATGATCTCTCTTCCGCATCCCACTTCGTCCTGTATGATCTCTCTTCACCATCCCTCCTCTTCCTGTGGGATCTCTCTTCCCCATCCCCCTTCCTCCTGTATGATCTCTATTCACCGTCCCTCTTCCTCCTGTGGGATCTCTCTTCCCCACCCCCTTTCTTCATGTGGGATCTCTCTTACCCATCCCACATACTCCTGTGGGTTCTCTGTCACCCATCCTCCAATCTTCTTGTGGGATCTCCCTTCCACATCTTTCTTCCACTTCACGGATCTATCTCTTCCCCAACTCCCTTCCATCTGTGGGATCTCTCTACACCATCCCCCTTCATGTTGTTGGGCCTCTGTTACCTTTCCACACTTCCTGTGGCATCAGTCATTCTCATCTCCCTTCCTCCAGTGGGATCTCCCTTCCCCATCTCCCTTCCTACAGTGGGATCTCTCTTCCCCATCTCCTTTCCTCTTGTGGTATCTCTCTTCCCCATCCCCCTTCCTCCAGTGGGAACTCTCTTCCACATCCCCCTTCCTCCAGTGGGAACTCTCTTCCACATCCCCCTTCCTCCTGTGGGATCTCTCGTCCCCATGCCCCTTCCTCCGTGGGACATCTCTTCCACATCCCCCTTCCTCCAGTAGTATCTCTCTTCCCCATCCCCCTTCCTCCGGTGTGTCATCTCTACCCCATCACCCTTCCTCCTGTGTGATCTCTCTTCCCCATCCACCTTCCTCCTGTTGGATCTCTCTTCCCCATCCCCCTTCCTCCTGTGGGAACTCTCCGTCCACATCCCCCTTCGTCCTGTGGGATCTCTCTTCCCCATCCCCCTTCCTCCTGTGGGTTCTCTCTTCCCCATTCCACTTCCTCCTGTGGGATTGCTCTTACCCATCCCCCTTTCTTCCTGTGGCATCTCTCTTCCCAAACCCGTCTTTTGGATCTCCCTTCCCCTTCCTCTTACTCCTGTAGGGCCTCTGTTCGAATACCCGCCACTTCCTGTGTGATACACCAACATCCTGCGGGGTCTCTCTTCAGAAGGAATGGGGAAGGGGAAGGGAGATCCAACAGCAGGAAGGATGGGAAGAGAGATCCCACAGGAGGAAGGGGGAATGGGAAGAGAGATCCCACAGGAGGAAGGGGAATGGGGAAGGGAGATCCCACAGGAGGAAGGGGAATGGGGAAGAGAGATCCCAGAGGAAGAAGGGGGATAGGGAAGAGAGATCCCACAGGAGGATGGGGGATGGGGAATTGAGATCCCAGAGGAGGAAGGGACATGAGAAAGACAGATTCCACATTAAGAGGGGAATGGGAACAGAGGCCAAACAGCAGGAATGGGTACGGTGAAAAGTGTTCCCAGAGGAGGTCAGATGGACGAGTGATCTAAAACCAGGAAGGGGAATGTGGAAGGGAGATCCCATAAGAAGAGTGTGATTCCCTATCTCCCTTTCTCCTGTGCGGCCTCCGTCCCCATCCCCACACTTCCTGTGGGATCGCTCTTCCCCATCCCCCTTCCTCCTGTGGGTTCTCCCTTCTTCATCCCCCTTCCCCTGTGGCATCTCTCTTCCTCATCCCCGTTCCTCCTGTGGGTCCTCTGTTCTCATGCCCCCTCAACCTGTGAGATCGCTCTTTCCCAAAACCATTCCTCCTGAGGAATCTCTCCGACTCATCACCCATCCTCCTGTATGATCTCTCCTCCCCATCCCCTTTCCTCCTGTATGATATCTCTTCCCCATCCCCCTTCCTCCGGTGGGACATCTCTTCCACATCCCACTTCCTCCTGTGGTATCTCTCTTCCCCATCCCGCTTCCTCATGTGGAATCTCTCTTCCCCATCACCCTTCCTCCTGTGGGATCTCTCCTTCCACATCCCCTTTCCTCCTGTGGGATCTCTCTTCCACATGCCCCTTCCTCCTGTGGGATTTCTCTTCCCCATCCCCCTTCCGCCTGTGGTATCTCTCTTCCCCATCCCCGGAGGGATCTCTCTTCCCCATCCCCCTTCCTCTTCTGGTATCTCGCTTCCCCATCACCGTTCCTCCTGTGGGATCTCTCTTCCACATACCCCTTCCTCCAGTGGGATCTCTCTTCCCCATGCCCCTTCCTCTGGTGGGGCGTCTCTTCCACATCCCCCTTCCTCCTGAGGGATCTCTCTTCCCCATCCCCCTTCCGCCTGTGGTATCTCTCTTCCCCATCCACCTTCCTCCTGTGGGATCTCTCTTCCCCATCCACCTTCGGCCTGTTGTGTCTTTGTTCGCATCCCCCCCACTTCCTGTGGGATCCTACCCCATCCCCCCTCCTGCTTTTAGATCGCTCGTCCAACCTACCTCCTCCTGATCTCTCTTCGCAATCCGCCTTCTTGCTGTTCGGCCTCGGTTCCCATTCCCCTCTTCCTGTGGCATCTGTCTGTCTCATCTTCCTTCCTCCAGTGGGATCTTTCTTCCCCATTCCTCTTCCTCCTTTGTGAACACTCGTCCATCTGAATTTCTCCTGTGGGATCTCTATTCCCCATCTCCATTTCTCGTGTGGGTCTATCTGTTTCACATCCCCCTTCATCCGATGGGATTTATCTTCCCCACCACCTCTCTTCCTGTGGGATATCTCTTCCCTAATCCTGCTGCTGGATCTCCCTTCCCCTCCCCCCTTCATGCTGCGCGTTCTCTCTTCCCCATCCCCCTTCCTCCTGAGGGATCCCACTTCCCCATCGCTTTTCCACCTGAGGGATCTCTAAGCCATACCCTTTCCTCATCTTGGATCTCTCTTCCAAATCTCCCTTCCTCCTGTGAGATCTCTGTTCCCATTCCCCTCTTCCTGTGGCATGTGTCTTTCTCGTGACCCTTCCTCCTGTGGGATCTCTCTTCCTCTTCCTCCGGTGGGATATCTCATACCCATCCTCTTTCTTACAGTGGGATCTCTGTTCCCCATCCGCCTTCCTCCTGTGGGATTGCTCTTCCCCATCCCCCTTCCGCCTCTGGGACATCTCTTCTACATCCCCCTTCCTCCTGTGGGAACTCTCATCCCCATCGCCCTTCCTCCTGTGGTATCTATCTTCCCCAACACCCTTCCTCCTGCAGTATCTCTCTTCCACATCCCCCTTCCTCCGGTGGGTCATCTCTTCCCCATCCCCCTTCCCCCGGTGGGTCATCTCTTCCCCATCTCCCTTACTCCAGTGGGATCTCTCTTCCCCATCCCCCTTCCTCCTGTGGGATCTCTCCTTCCACATCCCCCTTCCTCCTGTGGGATCTCTCCTTCCACATCCCCATTCGTCCTGTGGGATCTCTCTTCCACATCCCCCTTCCTCCTGTGGGATCTCTCCTTCCACATCCCCATTCGTCCTGTGGGATCTCTCTTCCACATCCCCCTTCCTCCAGTGGGATCGCTCTTCCCCATGCCCCTTCCTCCGGTGGGACATCTCTTCCCCATCGCCCTTCCTCCTGTGGTATCTTTCTTCTCCATCCCTCTTACTCCTGTGGGATCTCTCTTCCACATCCCCCTTCCTCCGGTGGGTCATCTGTTTCCCATCCCCCTTTCTCCTGTGGGTCATCTCTTCCCCATCACCCTTCCCCCTGTGGGAACTCTCTTCCGCATTCCTCTTCCTCCTTTGTGATCACTCGTCCATCTGATTTTCTCCTGTTGGATCTCTATTCACCATCTCCCTTTCTCCTGTGGGGCCTCTGTTCCCATTCCCCACTCTTCTTTTGGAATCTCTCCTCCACATCTTCCTTCATATTGAGGGATCTATCTGTTCCACAACCCCCTTCCTCCTGTGGGATCTCTGTTCCCTATCCCTCTTCCTCCTGTGGGATCTCACTTCCCCATCGCTTTTCCTCCTGTGCAATCTCTTATCCCTCCCCCTTCCTCATGTTGGATCTCTCTTCCAAATCCCCCTTCCTCCTGTGGGATCTCTGTTCCCATTCGCCTCTTCCTGTGACATCTGTCTTTCTCATGTCCCTTCCTCCTATGGGATCTCTCTTCCTCTTCCTCCTGTGGGATCTCTCTTCCTCTTCCTCCTGTGGGATCTCTCTTCCTCTTCCTCCGGTGGGATATCTCATCCCCATCGTCTTTCTTACAGTGGGATCTCTCTTCCCCATCCCCCTTCCTCCTGTGGGAATTCTCTTCCCCATCTCCCTTCCTCCTGTGGGATCTCTTACCCATCCCCCTTCCTCCTCTGGTTTGTCTCTTCCCCATCCCCATTCCTCCTTTGGGATCGCACGTCCATTCGACATCCTTCTTTGGGATCTCTCATCCCCATCCCACATCCTCCGATGGAATTTATCTTCCAAACCCCTTTCTTCATGTGGGATCTCTCTTCCCAAACCCGTCTGTTGGATCTCACTTCCCCTTCCTCCTTCATGCTGTGAGCTCTCTCTTCCCCATCCCCCTTCCACCTGTATGAACTCTCTTCCCCATCCCTCTTCCTCCTGTATGATCTCTCTTCACCATCCCTACTCTTCCTGTGGGATCTCTCTTCACCAACCCCCTTCCTCCTGTGGGATATTTCCTTCCCGATCCCCCTTCCTCATGTTGGATCTCTCTTCCAAATCCCCCTTTATGCTGTGGGCTCTCTCTTTCCCAGCCCCCTTCCTCCTGTGGGATCAGTGTTCCCTATCCCTCTTCCTCCTGTGCTTTCTCTCTTACCCATCCCCCTTCCTCATGTTGGATCTCTCTTCCAAATCCCCCTTCCTCCTCTGGGATCTCTGTTCCCATTCCCCTCTTCCTGTGACATCTGTCTTTGTCGTGTCCCTTCCTCCTGTGGGATCTCTCTTCATCTTCCTCCTGTGGGATATCTCTTCCTCTTCCTCCGGTGGGATATTTCATCCCCATCGTCTTTCTTACAGTGGGATCTCTCTTCCCCATCCCCCTTCCTCCTGTGGTAATTCTCTTCCCCATTCCCCTTCCTCCTGTTGGATATCTCTTCCCCATCCCCCTTCCTCCGGTGGGTCATCTCTTCCCCATCCCCCTTCCTCCGGTGGGTCATCTCTTCCCCATCACCCTTCCTCCTGTGGGATCTCTCTTCTTCTTCCTCCGGTGGGATATTTCATTCCCATCGTCTTTCCTGCAGTGGGATCTCTCTTCCCCATCCCCCTTCCTCCTGTGGGATCTCTTACCCATCCCCATTCCTCCTTTGTGATTGCTCGTCCATCCGACATCCTTCTTTGGGATCTCTCATCCCCATCCCACTTCCTCCGATGGGATTTATCTTCCCCACCACCTTTCTTCCTGTGGGATCTCTCTTCACAAACCCGTCCGTTGGATCTCTCTTCCCCTTCCTCCTTCATGCTGTGAGCTCTCTCTTCCACACCCCCTTTCTTCCTGTGGGATCTCTCTTACACATCCTCTTACTCCTGTAGGGCCTCTGTTCGTATACCCGCAACTTCCTGTCAGATATACCCACATCCTGAGGGGTCTCTCTTCAGAAGGAATGGGGAAGGGGAAGGGAGATCCAACAGCAGGAAGGATGGGAAGAGAGATCCCACAGTAGGAAGGGGGAACGGGAAGAGAGATCCCACAGGAGGAAGGTGAATGGGGAAGGGAGATCCCACAGGAGGAAGGGGAATGGGGAAGAGAGATCCCAGAGGAAGAAGGGGGATGGGGAAGAGAGATCCCAGAGGAAGAAGGGACCTGAGAAAGACGGATTCCGCAGGAAGAGGGGAATGGGAACAGAGGCCCAACAGCAGTAAGTGGTACAGTGAAGAGAGAGCCCAGAGGAGGTCAGATGGACGAGTGAACTAAAACCAGGAAGGGGAAAGTGGAAGGGAGATCCCATAAGAAGAGTGTGATTCCCTATCTCCCTTTCTCCTGTGCGGCCTCCGGCCGTCCCCATCCCCACACTTCCTGTGGGATCGCTCTTCCCCATCCCCCTTCCTCCTGTGGGTTCTCTCTTCCCCATCCCCCTTCCCCTGTGGCATCTCTCTTCCCCATCCCCGTTCCTCCTGTGGGTCCTCTGTTCTCATGCCCCCTCAACCTGTGGGATTCTCTTTCCCAAAACCATTCCTCCTGAGGAATCTCTCCGACTCATCACCCATCCTCCTGTATGATCTCTCTTCCCCATCCCCTTTCCTCCTGTATGATATCTTTTCCCATCCCCCTTCCTCCGGTGGGACATCTCTTCCACATCCCACTTCCTCCTGTGGGCTCTCTCTTCCCCATTACCCTTCCTCCTGTGGAATCTCTGTTCCCAATACCCCTTCCTCCTCTGGGATCTCTCCTTCCACATCCCCTTTCCTCCTGTGGGATCTCTCTTCCACATGCCCCTTCCTCCGGTGGGTCATCTCTTCCCCATCACCCTTCCTCCTGTGGGATCTCTGTTCCCAATCCCCCTTCCTCCTCTGGGATCTCTCCTCCCCATCCCCCTTCCTCCTGTGGGATCTCTCCTTCCACATCCCCTTTCCTCCTGTGGGATCTCTCTTCCCCATGCCCCTTCCTCCGGTGGGACATCTCTTCCCCATCGCCCTTCCTCCTGTGGTATCTTTCTTCCCCATCCCTCTTACTCCTGTGGGATCTCTCTTCCACATCCCCCTTCCTCCGGTGGGTCATCTGTTTCCCATCCCCCTTCCTCCTGTGGGTCATCACTTCCCCATCACCCTTCCCCCTGTGGGAACTCTCTTCCGCATTCCTCTTCCTCCTTTGTGATCACTCGTCCATCTGAATTTCTCCTGTTGGATCTCTATTCACCATCTCCCTTTCTCCTGTGGGGCCTCTGTTCCCATTCCCCACTCTTCTTTTGGAATCTCTCCTCCACATCTTCCTTCATATTGAGGGATCTATCTGTTCCACCTACCGCCTTCCTCCTGTGGGATCTCTGTTCCCTATCCCTCTTCCTCCTGTGGGATCTCACTTCCCCATCGCTTTTCCTCCTGTGCAATCTCTTATCCCTCCCCCTTCCTCATGTTGGATCTCTCTTCCAAATACCCCTTCCTCCTGTGGGATCTCTGATCCCATTCGCCTCTTCCTGTGACATCTGTCTTTCTCGTGTCCCTTCCTCCTATGGGATCTCTCTTCCTCTTCCTCCTGTGGGATCTCTCTTCCTCTTCCTCCTGTGGGATCTCTCTTCCTCTTCCTCCGGTGGGATATCTCATCCCCATCGTCTTTCTTACAGTGGGATCTCTCTTCCCCATCCCCCTTCCTCCTGTGGGAATTCTCTTCCCCATCTCCCTTCCTCCTGTGGGATTTCTTACCCATCCCCCTTCTTCCTCTGGTTTGTCTCTTCCCCATCCCCATTCCTCCTTTGGGATCGCACGTCCATTCGACATCCTTCTTTGGGATCTCTCATCCCCATCCCACATCCTCCGATGGAATTTATCTTCCCAACCCCTTTCTTCATGTGGGATCTCTCTTCCCAAACCCGTCTGTTGGATCTCACTTCCCCTTCCTCCTTCATGCTGTGAGCTCTCTCTTCCCCATCCCCCTTCCACCTGTATGATCTCTCTTCCCCATCCCTCTTCCTCCTGTATGATCTCTCTTCACCATCCCTCCTCTTCCTGTGGGATCTCTCTTCACCAACCCCCTTCCTCCTGTGGGATATTTCCTTCCCAATCCCCCTTCCTCATGTTGGATCTCTCTTCCAAATCCCCCTTTATGCTGTGGGCTCTCTCTTTCCCAGCCCCCTTCCTCCTGTGGGATCACTGTTCCCTATCCCTCTTCCTCCTGTGCTTTCTCTCTTACCCATCCCCCTTCCTCATGTTGGATCTCTCTTCCAAATCCCCCTTCCTCCTCTGGGATCTCTGTTCCCATTCCCCTCTTCCTGTGACATCTGTCTTTGTCGTGTCCCTTCCTCCTGTGGGATCTCTCTTCATCTTCCTCCTGTGGGATCTCTCTTCCACTTCCTCCGGTGGGATATTTCATCCCCATCGTCTTTCTTACAGTGGGATCTCTCTTCCCCATCCCCCCTTCCTCCTGTGGTAATTCTCTTCCCCATTCCCCTTCCTCCTGTTGGATATCTCTTCCCCATCCCCCTTCCTCCGGTGGGTCATCTCTTCCCCATCCCCCTTCCTCCGGTGGGTCATCTCTTCCCCATCACCCTTCCTCCTGTGGGATCTCTCTTCCTCTTCCTCCGGTGGGATATTTCATTCCCATCGTCTTTCCTGCAGTGGGATCTCTCTTCCCCATCCCCCTTCCTCCTGTGGTAATTCTCTTCCCCATTCCCCTTCCTCCTGTGGGTCATCTCTTCCCCATCCCCCTTCCTCCGGTGGGTCATCTCTTCCCCATCACCCTTCCTCCTGTGGGATCTCTTACCCATCCCCATTCCTCCTTTGTGATCGCTCGTCCATCCGACATCCTTCTTTGGGATCTCTCATCCCCATCCCACTTCCTCCGATGGGATTTATCTTCCCCACCCCCTTTCTTCCTGTGGGATCTCTCTTCACAAACCCGTCTGTTGGATCTCCCTTCCCCTTCCTCCTTCATGCTGTGAGCTCTCTCTTCCACACCCCCTTTCTTCCTGTGGGATCTCTCTTACCCATCCTCTTACTCCTGTAGGGCCTCTGTTCGAATACCCGCAACTTCCTGTCAGATATACCCACATCCTGAGGGGTCTCTCTTCAGAAGGAATGGGGAAGGGGAAGGGAGATCCAACGGCAGGAAGGATGGGAAGAGAGATCCCACAGTAGGAAGGGGGAACGGGAAGAGAGATCCCACAGGAGGAAGGTGAATGGGGAAGGGAGATCCCACAGCAGGAAGGGGAATGGGGAAGAGAGATCCCAGAGGAAGAAGGGGGATGGGGAAGAGAAATCCCAGAGGAGGAAGGGACATGAGAAAGACGGATTCCGCAGGAAGAGGGGAATGGGAACAGAGGCCCAACAGCAGTAAGTGGTACAGTGAAGAGAGAGCCAAGAGGAGGTCAGATGGACGAGTGAACTAAAACCAGGAAGGGGAAAGTGGAAGGGAGATCCCATAAGAAGAGTGTGATTCCCTATCTCCCTTTCTCCTGTGCGGCCTCCGGCCGTCCCCATCCCCACACTTCCTGTGGGATCGCTCTTCCCCATCCCCCTTCCTCCTGTGGGTTCTCTCTTCCCCATCCCCCTTCCCCTGTGGCATCTCTCTTCCCCATCCCCGTTCCTCCTGTGGGTCCTCTGTTCTCATGCCCCCTCAACCTGTGGGATCTCTCTT
The DNA here is from genome assembly GCF_048418815.1 of Hemitrygon akajei. NCBI lineage: Eukaryota > Metazoa > Chordata > Chondrichthyes > Myliobatiformes > Dasyatidae > Hemitrygon > Hemitrygon akajei. The sequence goes on from NW_027332057.1 coordinate 576,312, forward strand.
TCCCAAAACTATTCCTCCTGAGGAATCTCTCCGACTCATCACCCATCCTCCTGTATGATCTCTCTTCCCCATCCCCTTTCCTCCTGTATGATATCTTTTCCCATCCCCCTTCCTCCGGTGGGACATCTCTTCCACATCCCACTTCCTCCTGTGGGCTCTCTCTTCCCCATTACCCTTCCTCCTGTGGGATCTCTGTTCCCAATACCCCTTCCTCCTCTGGGATCTCTCCTCCCCATCCCCCTTCCTCCTGTGGGATCTCTCCTTCCACATCCCCTTTCCTCCTGTGGGATCTCTCTTCCACATGCCCCTTCCTCCTGTGGGATCTCTCTTCTCCATCCCCCTTCCTCCTGTGGGATCTCTCTTTCCCCATCCCCTTTCCACCTGTGAGATCTCTCCTTCCACATCCCCTTTCCTCCTGTGGGATCTCTCTTCCACATGCCCCTTCCTCCGGTGGGTCATCTCTTCCCCATCACCCTTCCTCCTGTGGGATCTCTGTTCCCAATCCCCCTTCCTCCTCTGGGATCTCTCCTCCCCATCCCCCTTCCTCCTGTGGGATCTCTCTTCATCTTCCTCCTGTGGGATCTCTCTTCCTCTTCCTCCGGTGGGATATTTCATCCCCATCGTCTTTCTTACAGTGGGATCTCTCTTCCCCATCCCCCTTCCTCCTGTGGTAATTCTCTTCCCCATTCCCCTTCCTCCTGTTGGATATCTCTTCCCCATCCCCCTTCCTCCGGTGGGTCATCTCTTCCCCATCCCTCTTCCTCCGGTGGGTCATCTCTTCCCCATCACCCTTCCTCCTGTGGGATCTCTCTTCCTCTTCCTCCGGTGGGATATTTCATTCCCATCGTCTTTCCTGCAGTGGGATCTCTCTTCCCCATCCCCCTTCCTCCTGTGGGATCTCTTACCCATCCCCATTCCTCCTTTGTGATTGCTCGTCCATCCGACATCCTTCTTTGGGATCTCTCATCCCCATCCCACTTCCTCCGATGGGATTTATCTTCCCCACCACCTTTCTTCCTGTGGGATCTCTCTTCACAAACCCGTCCGTTGGATCTCTCTTCCCCTTCCTCCTTCATGCTGTGAGCTCTCTCTTCCACACCCCCTTTCTTCCTGTGGGATCTCTCTTACACATCCTCTTACTCCTGTAGGGCCTCTGTTCGTATACCCGCAACTTCCTGTCAGATATACCCACATCCTGAGGGGTCTCTCTTCAGAAGGAATGGGGAAGGGGAAGGGAGATCCAACAGCAGGAAGGATGGGAAGAGAGATCCCACAGTAGGAAGGGGGAACGGGAAGAGAGATCCCACAGGAGGAAGGTGAATGGGGAAGGGAGATCCCACAGGAGGAAGGGGAATGGGGAAGAGAGATCCCAGAGGAAGAAGGGGGATGGGGAAGAGAGATCCCAGAGGAAGAAGGGACCTGAGAAAGACGGATTCCGCAGGAAGAGGGGAATGGGAACAGAGGCCCAACAGCAGTAAGTGGTACAGTGAAGAGAGAGCCCAGAGGAGGTCAGATGGACGAGTGAACTAAAACCAGGAAGGGGAAAGTGGAAGGGAGATCCCATAAGAAGAGTGTGATTCCCTATCTCCCTTTCTCCTGTGCGGCCTCCGGCCGTCCCCATCCCCACACTTCCTGTGGGATCGCTCTTCCCCATCCCCCTTCCTCCTGTGGGTTCTCTCTTCCCCATCCCCCTTCCCCTGTGGCATCTCTCTTCCCCATCCCCGTTCCTCCTGTGGGTCCTCTGTTCTCATGCCCCCTCAACCTGTGGGATTCTCTTTCCCAAAACCATTCCTCCTGAGGAATCTCTCCGACTCATCACCCATCCTCCTGTATGATCTCTCTTCCCCATCCCCTTTCCTCCTGTATGATATCTTTTCCCATCCCCCTTCCTCCGGTGGGACATCTCTTCCACATCCCACTTCCTCCTGTGGGCTCTCTCTTCCCCATTACCCTTCCTCCTGTGGAATCTCTGTTCCCAATACCCCTTCCTCCTCTGGGATCTCTCCTCCCCATCCCCCTTCCTCCTGTGGGATCTCTCCTTCCACATCCCCTTTCCTCCTGTGGGATCTCTCCTTCCACATCCCCTTTCCTCCTGTGGGATCTCTCTTCCACATGCCCCTTCCTCCGGTGGGTCATCTCTTCCCCATCACCCTTCCTCCTGTGGGATCTCTGTTCCCAATCCCCCTTCCTCCTCTGGGATCTCTCCTCCCCATCCCCCTTCCTCCTGTGGGATCTCTCCTTCCACATCCTCTTTCCTCCTGTGGGATCTCTCTTCCCCATGCCCCTTCCTCCGGTGGGACATCTCTTCCCCATCGCCCTTCCTCCTGTGGTATCTTTCTTCCCCATCCCTCTTACTCCTGTGGGATCTCTCTTCCACATCCCCCTTCCTCCGGTGGGTCATCTGTTTCCCATCCCCCTTCCTCCTGTGGGTCATCACTTCCCCATCACCCTTCCCCCTGTGGGAACTCTCTTCCGCATTCCTCTTCCTCCTTTGTGATCACTCGTCCATCTGAATTTCTCCTGTTGGATCTCTATTCACCATCTCCCTTTCTCCTGTGGGGCCTCTGTTCCCATTCCCCACTCTTCTTTTGGAATCTCTCCTCCACATCTTCCTTCATATTGAGGGATCTATCTGTTCCACCTACCGCCTTCCTCCTGTGGGATCTCTGTTCCCTATCCCTCTTCCTCCTGTGGGATCTCACTTCCCCATCGCTTTTCCTCCTGTGCAATCTCTTATCCCTCCCCCTTCCTCATGTTGGATCTCTCTTCCAAATACCCCTTCCTCCTGTGGGATCTCTGATCCCATTCGCCTCTTCCTGTGACATCTGTCTTTCTCGTGTCCCTTCCTCCTATGGGATCTCTCTTCCTCTTCCTCCTGTGGGATCTCTCTTCCTCTTCCTCCTGTGGGATCTCTCTTCCTCTTCCTCCGGTGGGATATCTCATCCCCATCGTCTTTCTTACAGTGGGATCTCTCTTCCCCATCCCCCTTCCTCCTGTGGGAATTCTCTTCCCCATCTCCCTTCCTCCTGTGGGATTTCTTACCCATCCCCCTTCTTCCTCTGGTTTGTCTCTTCCCCATCCCCATTCCTCCTTTGGGATCGCACGTCCATTCGACATCCTTCTTTGGGATCTCTCATCCCCATCCCACATCCTCCGATGGAATTTATCTTCCCAACCCCTTTCTTCATGTGGGATCTCTCTTCCCAAACCCGTCTGTTGGATCTCACTTCCCCTTCCTCCTTCATGCTGTGAGCTCTCTCTTCCCCATCCCCCTTCCACCTGTATGATCTCTCTTCCCCATCCCTCTTCCTCCTGTATGATCTCTCTTCACCATCCCTCCTCTTCCTGTGGGATCTCTCTTCACCAACCCCCTTCCTCCTGTGGGATATTTCCTTCCCGATCCCCCTTCCTCATGTTGGATCTCTCTTCCAAATCCTCCTTTATGCTGTGGGCTCTCTCTTTCCCAGCCCCCTTCCTCCTGTGGGATCACTGTTCCCTATCCCTCTTCCTCCTGTGCTTTCTCTCTTACCCATCCCCCTTCCTCATGTTGGATCTCTCTTCCAAATCCCCATTCCTCCTCTGGGATCTCTGTTCCCATTCCCCTCTTCCTGTGACATCTGTCTTTGTCGTGTCCCTTCCTCCTGTGGGATCTCTCTTCATCTTCCTCCTGTGGGATCTCTCTTCCACTTCCTCCGGTGGGATATTTCATCCCCATCGTCTTTCTTACAGTGGGATCTCTCTTCCCCATCCCCCTTCCTCCTGTGGTAATTCTCTTCCCCATTCCCCTTCCTCCTGTTGGATATCTCTTCCCCATCCCCCTTCCTCCGGTGGGTCATCTCTTCCCCATCACCCTTCCTCCTGTGGGATCTCTCTTCCTCTTCCTCCGGTGGGATATTTCATTCCCATCGTCTTTCCTGCAGTGGGATCTCTCTTCCCCATCCCCCTTCCTCCTGTGGTAATTCTCTTCCCCATTCCCCTTCCTCCTGTGGGTCATCTCTTCCCCATCCCCCTTCCTCCGGTGGGTCATCTCTTCCCCATCACCCTTCCTCCTGTGGGATCTCTTACCCATCCCCATTCCTCCTTTGTGATCGCTCGTCCATCCGACATCCTTCTTTGGGATCTCTCATCCCCATCCCACTTCCTCCGATGGGATTTATCTTCCCCACCCCCTTTCTTCCTGTGGGATCTCTCTTCACAAACCCGTCTGTTGGATCTCCCTTCCCCTTCCTCCTTCATGCTGTGAGCTCTCTCTTCCACACCCCCTTTCTTCCTGTGGGATCTCTCTTACCCATCCTCTTACTCCTGTAGGGCCTCTGTTCGAATACCCGCAACTTCCTGTCAGATATACCCACATCCTGAGGGGTCTCTCTTCAGAAGGAATGGGGAAGGGGAAGGGAGATCCAACGGCAGGAAGGATTGGAAGAGAGATCCCACAGTAGGAAGGGGGAACGGGAAGAGAGATCCCACAGGAGGAAGGTGAATGGGGAAGGGAGATCCCACAGCAGGAAGGGGAATGGGGAAGAGAGATCCCAGAGGAAGAAGGGGGATGGGGAAGAGAAATCCCAGAGGAGGAAGGGACATGAGAAAGACGGATTCCGCAGGAAGAGGGGAATGGGAACAGAGGCCCAACAGCAGTAAGTGGTGCAGTGAAGAGAGAGCCCAGAGGAGGTCAGATGGACGAGTGAACTAAAAACAGGAAGGGGAAAGTGGAAGGGAGATCCCATAAGAAGAGTGTGATTCCCTATCTCCCTTTCTCCTGTGCGGCCTCCGGCCGTCCCCATCCCCACACTTCCTGTGGGATCGCTCTTCCCCATCCCCATTCCTCCTGTGGGTTCTCTCTTCCCCATCCCCTTTCCCCTGTGGCATCTCTCTTCCCCATCCCCGTTCCTCCTGTGGGTCCTCTGTTCTCATGCCCCCTCAACCTGTGGGATCTCTCTTTCCCAAAACCATTCCTCCTGTGGGAATTCTCTTCCCCATCTCCCTTCCTCCTGTGGGATCTCTTACCCATCCCACTTCTTCCTCTGGTTTGTCTCTTCCCCATCCCCATTCCTCCTTTGGGATCGCACGTCCATTCGACATCCTTCTTTGGGATCTCTCATCCCCATCCCACATCCTCCGATGGGATTTATCTTCCCAACCCCTTTCTTCATGTGGGATCTCTCTTCCCAAACCCGTCTGTTGGATCTCCCTTCCCCTTCCTACTTCATGCTGTGAGCTCTCTCTTCCACACCCCCTTTCTTCCTGTGGGATCTCTCTTCCCAAACCCGTCTGTTGGATCTCACTTCCCCTTCCTCCTTCATGCTGTGAGCTCTCTCTTCCCCATCCCCCTTCCACCTGTATGATCTCTCTTCCCCATCCCTCTTCCTCCTGTATGATCTCTCTTCACCATCCCTCCTCTTCCTGTGGGATCTCTCTTCACCAACCCCCTTCCTCCTGTGGGATATTTCCTTCCCGATCCCCCTTCCTCATGTTGGATCTCTCTTCCAAATCCCCCTTTATGCTGTGGGCTCTCTCTTTCCCAGCCCCCTTCCTCCTGTGGGATCACTGTTCCCTATCCCTCTTCCTCCTGTGCTTTCTCTCTTACCCATCCCCCTTCCTCATGTTGGATCTCTCTTCCAAATCCCCCTTCCTCCTCTGGGATCTCTGTTCCCATTCCCCTCTTCCTGTGACATCTGTCTTTGTCGTGTCCCTTCCTCCTGTGGGATCTCTCTTCATCTTCCTCCTGTGGGATCTCTCTTCCACTTCCTCCGGTGGGATATTTCATCCCCATCGTCTTTCTTACAGTGGGATCTCTCTTCCCCATCCCCCTTCCTCCTGTGGTAATTCTCTTCCCCATTCCCCTTCCTCCTGTGGGTCATCTCTTCCCCATACCCCTTCCTCCGGTGGGTCATCTCTTCCCCATCACCCTTCCTCCTGTGGGAACTCTTACCCATCCCCATTCCTCCTTTGTGATCGCTCGTCCATCCGACATCCTTCTTTGGGATCTCTCATCCCCATCCCACTTCCTCCGATGGGATTTATCTTCCACACCCCCTTTCTTCCTGTGGGATCTCTCTTCACAAACCCGTCTGTTGGATCTCCCTTCCCCTTCCTCCTTCATGCTGTGAGCTCTCTCTTCCACACCCCCTTTCTTCCTGTGGTATCTCTCTTACCCATCCTCTTACTCCTGTAGGGCCTCTGTTCGAATACCCGCAACTTCCTGTCAGATATACCCACATCCTGAGGGGTCTCTCTTCAGAAGGAATGGGGAATGGGAAGGGAGATCCAACAACAGGAAGGATGGGAAGAGAGATCCCACAGTAGGAAGGGGGAACGGGAAGAGAGATCCCACAGGAGGAAGGTGAATGGGGAAGGGAGATCCCACAGGAGGAAGGGGAATGGGGAAGAGAGATCCCAGAGGAAGAAGGGGGATGGGGAAGAGAGATCCCAGAGGAGGAAGGGACATGAGAAAGACGGATTCCGCAGGAAGAGGGGAATGGGAACAGAGGCCCAACAGCAGTAAGTGGTACAGTGAAGAGAGAGCCAAGAGGAGGTCAGATGGACGAGTGAACTAAAACCAGGAAGGGGAAAGTGGAAGGGAGATCCCATAAGAAGAGTGTGATTCCCTATCTCCCTTTCTCCTGTGCGGCCTCCGGCCGTCCCCATCCCCACACTTCCTGTGGGATCGCTCTTCCCCATCCCCCTTCCTCCTGTGGGTTCTCTCTTCCCCATCCCCCTTCCCCTGTGGCATCTCTCTTCCCCATCCCCGTTCCTCCTGTGGGTCCTCTGTTCTCATGCCCCCTCAACCTGTGGGATCTCTCTTTCCCAAAACCATTCCTCCTGAGGAATCTCTCCGACTCATCACCCATCCTCCTGTATGATCTCTCTTCCCCATCCCCTTTCCTCCTGTATGATATCTTTTCCCATCCCCCTTCCTCCGGTGGGACATCTCTTCCACATCCCACTTCCTCCTGTGGTATCTCTCTTCCCCATCCCGCTTCCTCATGTGGAATCTCTCTTCCACATCCCCCTTCCTCCTGTGGGCTCTCTCTTCCCCATCACCCTTCCTCCTGTGGGATCTCTGTTCCCAATACCCCTTCCTCCTCTGGGATCTCTCCTCCCCATCCCCCTTCCTCCTGTGGGATCTCTCCTTCCACATCCCCTTTCCTCCTGTGGGATCTCTCTTCCATATGCCCCTTCCTACGGTGTGTCATCTCTTCCCCATCACCCTTCCTCCTGTGGGATCTCTGTTCCCCATCACCCTTCCTCCTGTGGGATCTCTGTTCCCAATCCCCCTTCCTCCTCTGGGATCTCTCCTCCACATCCCCCTTCCTCCTGTGGGATCTCTCCTTCCACATCCCCTTTCCTCCTGTGGGATCTCTCTTCCCCATGCCCCTTCCTCCGGTGGGACATCTCTTCCCCATCGCCCTTCCTCCTGTGGGATCTCTCTTCCCGATTCCTCTTCCTCCTTTGTGATCACTCGTCCATCTGAATTTCTCCTGTGGGATCTCTATTCACCATCTCCCTTTCTCGTGTGTGACCTCTGTTCGCATCCCCCACTCTTCTTTTGGAATCTCTCCTCTACATCTTCCTTCATATCGAGGGATCTATCTGTTCCACATCCCCCTTCATCTGATGGCATTTACCTTCCCCACCACCTTTCTTCTTGTCGGATCTGTCTTCCACAACCCTGCTGTTGGATCTCCCTTCCCCTTCCCCCTTTATGCTGTGGGCTCTCTCTTTCCCAGCCCCCTTCCTCCTGTGGGATCACTGTTACCTATCCCTCTTCCTCCTGTGCTTTCTCTCTTACCCATCCCCCTTCCTCATGTTGGATCTCTCTTCCAAATCCCCCTTCCTCCTGTGGGATCTCTGTTCCCATTCCCCTCTTCCTGTGACATCTGTCTTTGTCGTGTCCCTTCCTCCTGTGGGATGTCTCTTCCTCTTCCTCCTGTGGGATCTCTCTTCCTCTTCCTCCGGTGGGATATTTCATCCCCATCGTCTTTCTTGCAGTGGGATCTCTCTTCCCCATCCCCCTTCCTCCTGTGGGATCTCTTAACCATCCCCCTTGCTCCTCTGGTTTATCTCTTCCCCATCCCCATTTCTCCTTTGGGATCGCTCGTCCATCCGACATCCTTCTTTGGGATCTCTCATCCCCATCCCACTTCCTCCGATGGGATTTATCTTCCCCACCCCCTTTCTTCCTGTGGGATCTCTCTTCACAAACCCGTCTGTTGGATCTCTCTTCCCCTTCCTCCTTCATGCTGTGAGCTCTCTCTTCCCCACCCCCTTTCTTCCTGTGGGATCTCTCTTACCCATCCTCTTACTCCTGTAGGGCCTCTGTTCGAATACCCGCAACTTCCTGTCAGATATACCCACATCCTGAGGGGTCACTCTTCAGAAGGAATGGGGAAGGGGAAGGGAGATCCAACAGCAGGAAGGATGGGAAGAGAGATCCCACAGGAGGAAGGGGGAACGGGAAGAGAGATCCCACAGGAGGAAGGGGAATGGGGCAGGGAGATCCCACAGGAGGAAGGGGAATGGGGAAGAGAGATCCCAGAGGAAGAAGGGGGATAGGGAAGAGAGATCCCACAGGAGGATGGGGGATGGGAAAGAGAGATCCCAGAGGAGGAAGGGACATGAGAAAGACAGATTCCACAGTAAGAGGGGAATGGGAACAGAGGCACAACAGCAGGAAGGGGAACGGTGAAGAGAGAGCCCAGAGGAGGTCAGATGGACGAGAGATCTAAAACCAGGAAGGGGAATGTGGAAGGGAGATCCCATAAGAAGAGTGTGATTCCCTATCTCCCTTCTCCTGTGCGGCCTCCGTCCGCATCCCCACACTTCCTGTGGGATCGCTCTTCCCCATCCCCCTTCCTCCTGTGGGTTCTCTCTTCCCCATCCCCGTTCCCCTGTTGGATCTCTCCACCCCATCCCCATTCCTCCAGTGGGTCCTCTGTTCTCATGCCCCCTCAACCTGTGGGATCTCTCTTTCCCAAACCCATTCCTCCTGAGGTATCTCTCCGACTCATGACACATCCTCCTTTATGATCTCTCTTCCCCATCCCCTTTCCTCCTGCATGATCTCTCTTCCCCATCCCCTTTCCTCCTGTATGGTCTCTCTTCCCCATCCCCCTTCCTCCTGTATGATCTCTCTTCCCCATCCCCCTTCCTCCTGTATGATCTCTCTTCACCATCCCTCCTCTTCCTGTGGGATCTCTCTTCCCCATCCCCCTTCCTCCTGTATGATCTCTATTCACCGTCCCCCTTCCTCCTGTGGGATCTCTCTTCCCCATCCCCCTTCCGCCTGTGGTATCTCTCTTCCCCATCCCCCTTCCTACTGTGGGATCTTTCCATCCACATCCCCCTTCCTCCTGTGGGATCTCTCTTCCCCATCCCCCTTCCTCTTGTGGTATCTCTCTTCCCCATCCCCCTTCCTCCTGTGGGATCTCTCTTCCACATACCCCTTCCTCCAGTGGGATCTCTCTTCCCCATGCCCCTTCCTCTGGTGGGGCGTCTCTTCCACATCCCCCATCCTCCTGTGGGATCTCTCTTCCACATCCCCCTTCCTCCTGAGGGATCTCTCTTCCCCATCACCCTTCCGCCTGTGGGATCTCTCTTCCCCATCCACCTTCGGCCTGTGGTGTTTTTGTTCCCATCCCCCCCACTTCCTGTGGGATCCTACCCCAACCCCCTTCCTGCTTTTAGATCGCTCGTCCAACCTACCTCCTCCTGATCTCTCTTCGCAATCCGCTTTCTTGCTGTTCGGCCTTGGTTCCCATTCCTCTCTTCCTGTGGCATCTGTCTGTCTCATCTTCCTTCCTCCAGTGGGATCTTTCTTCCCCATTCCTCTTCCTCCTTTGTGAACACTCGTCCATCTGAATTTCTCCTGTGGGATCTCTATTCCCCATCTCCCTTTCTCCTGTGGGGCCTCTGTTTCCATCCCCCTCTCTTCTTTTGGAATCTCTCCTCCACATCTTCCTTCATATTGAGGGATCTATCTGTTTCACATCCCCCTTCATCCGATGGGATTTATCTTCCCCACCACCTTTATTCCTGTGGGATATCTCTTCCCCAACCCTGCTGTTGGATCTCCCTTCCCCTCCCACCTTCATGCTGTGGGCTCTCTCTTTCCAAACCCCCTACCTCCTGTGGGATCTCCTTTACCTACCCCTCTTCCTCCTGTGCATTGTCTCTTCCCCATCCCCCTTCCTCCTGTGGGATCCCACTTCCCCATCGCTTTTCCACCTGTGGGATCTCTAAGCCATACCCTTTCCTCATGTTGGATCTCTCTTCCAAATCTCGCTTCCTCCTGTGAGATCTCTGTTCCCATTCCCCTCTTCCTGTGGCATGTGTCTTTCTCGTGTCCCTTCCTCCTGTGGGATCTCTCTTCCTCTTCCTCCGGTGGGATATCTCATCCCCATCCTCTTTCTTACAGTGGGATATCTCTTCCCCAACCCTGCTGTTGGATCTCCCTTCCCGTTCCCCCTTCATGCTGTGGGCTCTCCCTTTCCAAACCCCCTACCTCCTGTGGGATCTCCTTTACCAACCCCTCTTCCTTCTGTGCATTCTCTCTTCCCCATCCCCCTTCCTCCTGTGGGATCCCACTTCCCCATCGCTTTTCCACCTGTGGGATCTCTAAGCCATACCCTTTCCTCATGTTGGTTCTCTCTTCCAAATCTCCCTTCCTCCTGTGAGATCTCTGTTCCCATTCCCCTCTTCCTGTGGCATGTGTCTTTCTCGTGTCCCTTCCTCCTGTGGGATCTCTCTTCCTCTTCCTCCGGTGGGATATCTCATCCCCATCCTCTTTCTTACAGTAGGATCTCTGTTCCCCATCCTCCTTCCTCCTGTGGGATTGCTCTTCCCCATCCCCCTTCCGCCTCTGGGACATCTCTTCCACATCCCCCTTCCTCCTGCAGTATCACTCTTCCACATCCCCATTCCTCCTGTGGGATCTCTCTTCCACATCCCCCTTCCTCCTCTGGGATCTCTCTTCCACATCCCCCTTCCTCCTGTGGGATCTCTCCTTCCACATCCCCATTCCTCCTGTGGGATCTCTCTTCCACATCCCCCTTCCTCCAGTGGGATCTCTCTTCCCCATGCCCCTTCCTCCGGTGGGACATCTCTTCCCCATCGCCCTTCCTCCTGTGGTATCTCTCTTCCCCATCCATCTTACTCCTGTGGGATCTTTCTTCCAAATCCCCCTTCCTCCGGTTGGTAATCTCTTCCCCATCACCCATCCTCCTGTGGGATCTCTCTTCCCCATTCCTCTTCCTCCTTTGTGATCACTCGTCCATCTGAATTTCTCCTGTTGGATCTCTATTCACCATCTCCCTTTCTCCTGTGGGGCCACTGTTCCCATCCCCCACTCTTCTTTTGGAATCTCTCCTCCACATCTTCCTTCAAATTGAGGGATCTATCTGTTCCCCATGCCCCTTCCTCTGGTGGGGCGTCTCTTCCCCATCCCCCTTCCTCCTGTATGATCTCTCTTCACCATCCCTCCTCTTCCTGTGGGATCTCTCTTCCCCATCCCCCTTCCTCCTGTATGATCTCTATTCACCGTCCCCCTTCCTCCTGTGGGATCTCTCTTCCCCATCCCCCTTCCGCCTGTGGTATCTCTCTTCCCCATCCCCCTTCCTACTGTGGGATCTTTCCATCCACATCCCCCTTCCTCCTGTGGGATCTCTCTTCCCCATCCCCCTTCCTCTTGTGGTATCTCTCTTCCCCATCCCCCTTCCTCCTGTGGGATCTCTCTTCCACATACCCCTTCCTCCAGTGGGATCTCTCTTCCCCATGCCCCTTCCTCTGGTGGGGCGTCTCTTCCACATCCCCCATCCTCCTGTGGGATCTCTCTTCCACATCCCCCTTCCTCCTGAGGGATCTCTCTTCCCCATCACCCTTCCGCCTGTGGGATCTCTCTTCCCCATCCACCTTCGGCCTGTGGTGTTTTTGTTCCCATCCCCCCCACTTCCTGTGGGATCCTACCCCAACCCCCTTCCTGCTTTTAGATCGCTCGTCCAACCTACCTCCTCCTGATCTCTCTTCGCAATCCGCTTTCTTGCTGTTCGGCCTTGGTTCCCATTCCTCTCTTCCTGTGGCATCTGTCTGTCTCATCTTCCTTCCTCCAGTGGGATCTTTCTTCCCCATTCCTCTTCCTCCTTTGTGAACACTCGTCCATCTGAATTTCTCCTGTGGGATCTCTATTCCCCATCTCCCTTTCTCCTGTGGGGCCTCTGTTTCCATCCCCCTCTCTTCTTTTGGAATCTCTCCTCCACATCTTCCTTCATATTGAGGGATCTATCTGTTTCACATCCCCCTTCATCCGATGGGATTTATCTTCCCCACCACCTTTATTCCTGTGGGATATCTCTTCCCCAACCCTGCTGTTGGATCTCCCTTCCCCTCCCACCTTCATGCTGTGGGCTCTCTCTTTCCAAACCCCCTACCTCCTGTGGGATCTCCTTTACCTACCCCTCTTCCTCCTGTGCATTGTCTCTTCCCCATCCCCCTTCCTCCTGTGGGATCCCACTTCCCCATCGCTTTTCCACCTGTGGGATCTCTAAGCCATACCCTTTCCTCATGTTGGATCTCTCTTCCAAATCTCGCTTCCTCCTGTGAGATCTCTGTTCCCATTCCCCTCTTCCTGTGGCATGTGTCTTTCTCGTGTCCCTTCCTCCTGTGGGATCTCTCTTCCTCTTCCTCCGGTGGGATATCTCATCCCCATCCTCTTTCTTACAGTGGGATATCTCTTCCCCAACCCTGCTGTTGGATCTCCCTTCCCGTTCCCCCTTCATGCTGTGGGCTCTCCCTTTCCAAACCCCCTACCTCCTGTGGGATCTCCTTTACCAACCCCTCTTCCTTCTGTGCATTCTCTCTTCCCCATCCCCCTTCCTCCTGTGGGATCCCACTTCCCCATCGCTTTTCCACCTGTGGGATCTCTAAGCCATACCCTTTCCTCATGTTGGTTCTCTCTTCCAAATCTCCCTTCCTCCTGTGAGATCTCTGTTCCCATTCCCCTCTTCCTGTGGCATGTGTCTTTCTCGTGTCCCTTCCTCCTGTGGGATCTCTCTTCCTCTTCCTCCGGTGGGATATCTCATCCCCATCCTCTTTCTTACAGTAGGATCTCTGTTCCCCATCCTCCTTCCTCCTGTGGGATTGCTCTTCCCCATCCCCCTTCCGCCTCTGGGACATCTCTTCCACATCCCCCTTCCTCCTGCAGTATCACTCTTCCACATCCCCATTCCTCCTGTGGGATCTCTCTTCCACATCCCCCTTCCTCCTCTGGGATCTCTCTTCCACATCCCCCTTCCTCCTGTGGGATCTCTCCTTCCACATCCCCATTCCTCCTGTGGGATCTCTCTTCCACATCCCCCTTCCTCCAGTGGGATCTCTCTTCCCCATGCCCCTTCCTCCGGTGGGACATCTCTTCCCCATCGCCCTTCCTCCTGTGGTATCTCTCTTCCCCATCCATCTTACTCCTGTGGGATCTTTCTTCCAAATCCCCCTTCCTCCGGTTGGTCATCTCTTCCCCATCACCCATCCTCCTGTGGGATCTCTCTTCCCCATTCCTCTTCCTCCTTTGTGATCACTCGTCCATCTGAATTTCTCCTGTTGGATCTCTATTCACCATCTCCCTTTCTCCTGTGGGGCCACTGTTCCCATCCCCCACTCTTCTTTTGGAATCTCTCCTCCACATCTTCCTTCAAATTGAGGGATCTATCTGTTCCACATCCCCCTTCCTCCTGTGGGATCTCTGTTCCCTACCCCCCTTCCTCATGTTGGATCTCTCTTCCAAATCCCCCTTCCTCCTGTGGGATCTCTGTTCCCATTCGCCTCTTCCTGTGACATCTGTCTTTCTCGTGTCCCTTCCTCCTATGGGATCTCTCTTCCTCTTCCTCCTGTGGGATCTCTCTTCCTCTTCCTCCGGTGGGATATCTCATCCCCATCGTCTTTCTTACAGTGGGATCTCTCTTCCCCATCCCCCTTCCTCCTGTGGGAATTCTCTTCCCCATCTCCCTTCCTACCGTGTGATCTCTTACCCATCCCCCTTCCTCCTCTGGTTTGTCTCTTCCCCATCCCCATTCCTCCTTTGGGATCGCACGTCCATTCGACATCCTTCTTTGGGATCTCTCATCCCCATCCCACATCCTCCGATGGAGTTTATCTTCCCAACCCTTTTCTTCATGTGGGATCTCTCTTCCCAAACCCGTCTGTTGGATCTCCCTTCCCCTTCCTACTTCATGCTGTGAGCTCTCTCTTCCCCATCCCCCTTCCACCTGTATGATCTCTCTTCCCCATCCCCCTTCCTCCTGCATGATCTCTCTTCACCATCCCTCCTCTTCCTGTGGGATCTCTCTTCCCCATCCCCCTTTCTCCTGTGGTATCTCTCTTCCCAACCCCCTTCCTCCGGTGGGATCTCTCTACACCATCCCCCTTCCTCCTGTGGGATATTTCCTTCCCCATCCCCCTTCCTCTTGTGGTACCTCTCTTCCCGATCCCCCTTCCTCATGTTGGATCTCTCTTCCAAATCCCCCTTTATGCTGTGGGCTCTCTCTTTCCCAGCCCACTTCCTCCTGTGGGATCACTGTTCCCTGTCCCTCTTCCTCCTGTGCTTTCTCTCTTACCCATCCCCCTTCCTCATGTTGGATCTCTCTTCCAAATCCCCCTTCCTCCTCTGGGATCTCTGTTCCCATTCCCCTCTTCCTGTGACATCTGTCTTTGTCGTATCCCTTCCTCCGGTGGGATCTCTCTTCCTCTTCCTCCTGTGGGATCTCTCTTCCTCTTCCTGCGGTGGGATATTTCAACCCCATCGTCTTTCTTACAGTTGGATCTC